>NW_027422771.1:0-176505 GCF_048934315.1 Petromyzon marinus
TGGTGAGCTGTTCTCTCTGTAGGCCAGTGGTGAGCTGTTCTCTCTGTGTGCCAGTGGTGAGCTGTTCTCTCTCTGTGTGCCAGTGGTGAGCTGTTCTCTCTGTGCCAGTGGTGAGCTGTTCTCTCTCTGTGTGCCAGTGGTGAGCTGTTCTCTCTGTGTGCCAGTGGTGAGCTGTTCTCTCTGTGTGTCAGTGGTGAGCTGTTCTCTCGCTGTGCCAGTGGTGAGCTGTTCTCTGTGTGCCAGTGGTGAGCTGTTCTCTCTCTGTGTGTCAGTGGTGAGCTGTTCTCTCTCTGTGCCAGTGGTGAGCTGTTCTCTCTGTGCCAGTGGTGAGCTGTTCTCTGTGTGTCAGTGGTGAGCTGTTCTCTCTGTGTGTGCCAGTGGTGAGCTTTCTCTCTGTGCCAGTGGTGAGCTGTTCTCTCTGTGTGTCAGTGGTGAGCTGTTCTCTCGCTGTGCCAGTGGTGAGCTGTTCTCTCTGTGTGCCAGTGGTGAGCTGTTCTCTCTCTGTGTGCCAGTGGTGAGCTGTTCTCTCTGTGTGCCAGTGCTGAGCTGTTCTCTCTGTGTGTCAGTGGTGAGCTGTTCTCTCTCTGTGTTTGCCAGTGGTGAGCTGTTCTCTCTCTGTGTTTGCCAGTGGTGAGCTGTTCTCTCGCTGTGCCAGTGGTGAGCTGTTCTCTCTCTCTCTATGTGCTAGGGGTGAGCTGTTCTCTCTGTGTGCCAGTGGTGAGCTGTTCTCTCTCTGTGTGCCAGTGGTGAGCTGTTCTCTCTCTGTGTGCCAGTGGTGAGCTGTTCTCTCTCTGTGTGCCAGTGGTGAGCTGTTCTCTCTCTCTCTGTGCTAGTGGTGAGGTGTTCTCTCTGTGTGCCAGTGGTGAGCTGTTCTCTCTCTGTGTGCCAGTGGTGAGCTGTTCTCTCTCTGTGTGCCAGTGGTGAGCTGTTCTCTCTGTGTGCCAGTGGTGAGCTGTTAGTGTGTGCCAGTGGTGAGCTGTTCTCTCTGTGTGCTAGTGGTGAGCTGTTCTCTCTGTGTACCAGTGGTGAGCTGTTCTCTGTGTGCCAGTGGTGAGCTGTTGTCTCTATGTGCCAGTGGTGAGCTGTTCTCTCTGTGTGCCAGTGGTGAGCTGTTCTCTCTGTGTTTCAGTGGTGAGCTGTTCTCTCTGTGTGCCAGTGGTGAGCTGTTCTCTCTGTGCCAGTGGTGAGCTGTTCTCTCTCTGTGTGCCAGTGGTGAGCTGTTCTCTCTGTGTGCCAGTGGTGAGCTGTTCTCTCTGTGTGTCAGTGGTGAGCTGTTCTCTCGCTGTGCCAGTGGTGAGCTGTTCTCTGTGTTTCAGTGGTGAGCTGTTCTCTCTGTGTGCCAGTGGTGAGCTGTTCTCTCTGTGCCAGTGGTGAGCTGTTCTCTCTCTGTGTGCCAGTGGTGAGCTGTTCTCTCTGTGTGCCAGTGGTGAGCTGTTCTCTCTCTGTGTGCCAGTGGTGAGCTGTTCTCTCTGTGTGCCAGTGGTGAGCTGTTAGTGTGTGCCAGTGGTGAGCTGTTCTCTCTGTGTGCTAGTGGTGAGCTGTTCTCTCTGTGTACCAGTGGTGAGCTGTTCTCTCTCTGTGTTTGCCAGTGGTGAGCTGTTCTCTCTCTGTGTGCCAGTGGTGAGCTGTTCTCTCTGTGTGCCAGTGGTGAGCTGTTCTCTCTGTGTGCCAGTGGTGAGCTGTTCTCTCTGTGCCAGTGGTGAGCTGTTCTCTGTGTGTCAGTGGTGAGCTGTTCTCTCTGTGTGCCAGTGGTGAGCTGTTCTCTCTGTGTGCCAGTGGTGAGCTGTTCTCTCTCTGTGTGCCAGTGGTGAGCTTTTCTTTCTGTGTGCCAGTGGTGAGCTGTTCTCTCTGTGTGCCAGTGGTGAGCTGTTCTCTCTCTGTCAGTGGTGAGCTGTTCTCTCTGTGTGTGTGCCAGTGGTGAGCTGTTCTCTCTGTAGGCCAGTGGTGAGCTGTTCTCTCTGTGTGCCAGTGGTGAGCTGTTCTCTCTCTGTGTGCCAGTGGTGAGCTGTTCTCTCTGTGCCAGTGGTGAGCTGTTCTCTCTCTGTGTGCCAGTGGTGAGCTGTTCTCTCTGTGTGCCAGTGGTGAGCTGTTCTCTCTGTGTGTCAGTGGTGAGCTGTTCTCTCGCTGTGCCAGTGGTGAGCTGTTCTCTGTGTGCCAGTGGTGAGCTGTTCTCTCTCTGTGTGTCAGTGGTGAGCTGTTCTCTCTCTGTGCCAGTGGTGAGCTGTTCTCTCTGTGCCAGTGGTGAGCTGTTCTCTGTGTGTCAGTGGTGAGCTGTTCTCTCTGTGTGTGCCAGTGGTGAGCTTTCTCTCTGTGCCAGTGGTGAGCTGTTCTCTCTGTGTGTCAGTGGTGAGCTGTTCTCTCGCTGTGCCAGTGGTGAGCTGTTCTCTCTGTGTGCCAGTGGTGAGCTGTTCTCTCTCTGTGTGCCAGTGGTGAGCTGTTCTCTCTGTGTGCCAGTGCTGAGCTGTTCTCTCTGTGTGTCAGTGGTGAGCTGTTCTCTCTCTGTGTTTGCCAATGGTGAGCTGTTCTCTCTCTGTGTTTGCCAGTGGTGAGCTGTTCTCTCGCTGTGCCAGTGGTGAGCTGTTCTCTCTCTCTCTATGTGCTAGGGGTGAGCTGTTCTCTCTGTGTGCCAGTGGTGAGCTGTTCTCTCTCTGTGTGCCAGTGGTGAGCTGTTCTCTCTCTGTGTGCCAGTGGTGAGCTGTTCTCTCTCTGTGTGCCAGTGGTGAGCTGTTCTCTCTCTCTCTGTGCTAGTGGTGAGGTGTTCTCTCTGTGTGCCAGTGGTGAGCTGTTCTCTCTCTGTGTGCCAGTGGTGAGCTGTTCTCTCTCTGTGTGCCAGTGGTGAGCTGTTCTCTCTGTGTGCCAGTGGTGAGCTGTTAGTGTGTGCCAGTGGTGAGCTGTTCTCTCTGTGTGCTAGTGGTGAGCTGTTCTCTCTGTGTACCAGTGGTGAGCTGTTCTCTGTGTGCCAGTGGTGAGCTGTTGTCTCTATGTGCCAGTGGTGAGCTGTTCTCTCTGTGTGCCAGTGGTGAGCTGTTCTCTCTGTGTTTCAGTGGTGAGCTGTTCTCTCTGTGTGCCAGTGGTGAGCTGTTCTCTCTGTGCCAGTGGTGAGCTGTTCTCTCTCTGTGTGCCAGTGGTGAGCTGTTCTCTCTGTGTGCCAGTGGTGAGCTGTTCTCTCTGTGTGTCAGTGGTGAGCTGTTCTCTCGCTGTGCCAGTGGTGAGCTGTTCTCTGTGTGCCAGTGGTGAGCTGTTCTCTCTCTGTGTGTCAGCGGTGAGCTGTTCTCTCTCTGTGCCAGTGGTGAGCTGTTCTCTCTGTGCCAGTGGTGAGCTGTTCTCTCTGTGTGTCAGTGGTGAGCTGTTCTCTCGCTGTGCCAGTGGTTAGCTGTTCTCTCTGTGTGCCAGTGGTGAGCTGTTCTCTCTCTGTGTGCCAGTGGTGAGCTGTTCTCTCTCTGTGTGCCAGTGGTGAGCTGTTCTCTCTCTCTGTGCTAGTGGTGAGCTGTTCTCTCTGTGTGCCAGTGGTGAGCTGTTCTCTCTCTGTGTGCCAGTGGTGAGCTGTTCTCTCTCTGTGTGCCAGTGGTGAGCTGTTCTCTCTCTGTGTGCCAGTGGTGAGCTGTTCTCTCTGTGTGCCAGTGGTGAGCTGTTCTCTCTGTGTTTCAGTGGTGAGCTGTTCTCTCTGTGTGCCAGTGGTGAGCTGTTAGTGTGTGCCAGTGGTGAGCTGTTCTCTCTGTACCAGTGGTGAGCTGTTCTCTCTCTGTGTGCCAGTGGTGAGCTGTTCTCTCTGTGTGTGACAGTGGTGAGCTGTTCTCTCTCTGTGTGCCAGTGGTGAGCTGTTCTCTCTCTCTGTGTGCCAGTGGTGAGCTGTTCTCTCTGTGTGCCAGTGGTGAGCTGTTAGTGTGTGCCAGTGGTGAGCTGTTCTCTCTGTGTGCTAGTGGTGAGCTGTTCTCTCTGTGTACCAGTGGTGAGCTGTTCTCTCTCTGTGTGCCAGTGGTGAGCTGTTCTCTCTCTGTGTGCCAGTGGTGAGCTGTTCTCTCTCTGTGTGCCAGTGGTGAGCTGTTCTCTCTGTGTGCCAGTGGTGAGCTGTTCTCTCTGTGTTTCAGTGGTGAGCTGTTCTCTCTGTGTGCCAGTGGTGAGCTGTTAGTGTGTGCCAGTGGTGAGCTGTTCTCTCTGTACCAGTGGTGAGCTGTTCTCTCTCTGTGTGCCAGTGGTGAGCTGTTCTCTCTGTGTGTGACAGTGGTGAGCTGTTCTCTCTCACTGTGTCAGTGGTGAGCTGTTCTCTCTCACTGTGTCAGTGGTGAGCTGTTCTCTCTGTGTGCCAGTGGTGAGCTGTTTTCTCTGTGCCAGTGGTGAGCTGTTCTCTCTCAGTGCCAGTGGTGAGCTGTTCTCTCTGTGTGCCAGTGGTGAGCTGTTAGTGTGTGCCAGTGGTGAGCTGTTCTCTCTCTCTGTAACAGTGGTGAGCTGTTCTCTCTGTGTGCCAGTGGTGAGCTGTTCTCTCGCTGTACCAGTGGTAAGCTGTTCTCTCTCGCTGTGCCAGTGGTGAGGCCGTCGCTGTGCCGGTGAGTGGGTCAATCCCCAACGTCGCCCCCCCCCCCCGCCACGCCTCGTGTGCTGCTCTGTACAGCTCTCACACTAACAACAACTCTTCTCTCCGCCTGATGAAGGCCGCTCGTGTTGCCATCGAAACGTCGTGGGCTTTTTTGGCTTTTGTTATTTCCCCAGTGATTATTTAAACATTTTTACTATCTAATTTTTGCCGCGTTATTTTTATTTTCTATCTACCGTTACTTCATAGAAAGGACCAGGAATCACTAATAAAACCCTGTGTCTTCTTTGGTTCTTTCGGTAAAGTCACGAGGAATGAGAATAAAATAATAAATTGATAAAATAAAATAACACAATAATATTCTCACGACGTTTCGGCCACAACACAAGCGGCCTTCATCAGGTGAAGGGACGAGACTGGTAGGACAGCGCTGGAGTGAAAGAGCCACGTTCAGATCACGACCTTTAAGCTGTGTGAGAGGAACAAAGCGCCTTGACAAAGGAATTAGCATATAATTTAGCATTGAAATGGCTTAATGATTAGCTTGTGACTGGTCACAGAAATAGTTATGTTAAAAGTTAAAGCATACACATCCGCAGAGGCACCCCTTGACAATGGAATTAGCATAGAATTTAGCATTGAAATAGCTAAGTTAAAGCATACACATCCGCAGAGGCACCCCTTGACAATGGAATTAGCATAGAATTTAGCATTGAAATAGCTGAGTGATTAGCTTGTAACTGCTTACAGAAATAGCTACGTTAAAGTCAGACCATACACATTCACCGAGGCACTTAGTACAAATCAAACAGGAGAATTTAGCATTGAAATAACTAGGCGAATTTAGCATTGAAATAACTGAGTGATTAGCTAGTGACTGGTCACAGAAATGACTATGTTGAAGTCAAGGCCTACACATCTGAGCTATTCACAGTACTATATAGTGACCCAATAAAAACTAAAATATAAATTACCTTAATGTTATCAATAAACTCTATATTCTCCAATCAGCTAAGCTACCAACAATAAGTCGTTATATATCACAATGCTATATGGCGAAAAAATGGGTGGATTCTTACCCTCAACTTTAGCACCACGGATAGCTACGGGCCCCGTTCAGACGGATGAGTTCGTCCATGGTCGGAACAGAGGAGGGGGAGAGAGTCTCTCCGTGTCTCTCCACGTCTCTCTGTGTCTCCGTGTGTCTCCGTGTCTCTCCGTGTCTCTCCGCGTGTCCGTGTCTCTTGTCTCCGCGTGTCTCTCCGTGTCTCTCCGCGTCTCTCCGTGTCTCTCCGTGTCTCTCCGTGTCGCTCCGCGTCTCTCCGTGTCTCTCCGTTTCTCTCCGTGTCTCTCTGCGTCTCTCCGTGTCTCTCCGTTTCTCTCCGTGTCTCTCCACGTCTCTCCATGTCTCTCCTTGTCTCTCCGTGTCTCTCCGTGTCTCTCCGTGTCTCCGTGTCTCCGCGTGTCTCTCCATGTCTCTCCGTGTCTCTCCGCGTCTCTCCGTGTCTCTTGTCACCGCGTGTCTCTCCATGTCTCCGCGTGTCTCTCCGTGTATCTCCGTGTCTCTCCGTGTCTCCGCATGTCTCTCCGTGTCTCTCCGTGTCTCTCTGCGTCTCTCCGTGTCTCTTGTCACCGCGTGTCTCTCCGTGTCTCTCCGTGTCTCTCGCGTCTCTCCACGTCTCTCCGTGTCTCTCCGCGTCTCTCCATGTCTCTCCGTGTCTCTTGTCACTGCGTGTCTCTCCGTGTCTCTCCGTGTCTCTCCGTGTCTCCGCGTGTCTCTCCGTGTCTCTCCGTGTCTCCGCGTGTCTCTCCGTGTCTCTCCGTGTCTCCGTGTCTCTCCGTGTCTCTTGTCACCGCGTGTCTCTCCGTGTCTCTCCGCGTCTCTCCGCGTCTCTCCGTGTCTCTTGTCACCGCGTGTCTCTCCGTGTCTCTCCGTGTCTCTCCGCGTCTCTCCGTGTCTCTCCGTGTCTCTTGTCACCGCGTGTCTCTCCGTGTCTCTCCGTGTCTCTCCGCGTCTCTCCTTGTCTCTCCCTGTCTCTCCGTGTCTCTCCTTGTCTCCGCGTGTCTCTCCGTGTCTCTCCGTGTCTCTCCGCGTCTCTCCTTGTCTCTCCGTGTCTCTCCGTGTCTCTCCTTGTCTCCGCGTGTCTCTCCGTGTCTCTCCGTGTCTCTGCGTGTCTCTCCGTGTCTCTCCGTGTCTCTCCGTGTCTCTTGTCACCGCGTGTCTCTCGTCTCTCTGTGTCTCTCCGCGTCTCTCCGCGTCTCTCCGTGTCTCTTGTCACCGCGTGTCTCTCCGTGTCTCTCCGTGTCCGTGTCTCTCCACGTCTCTCCGTGTCTCTCCGCGTCTCTCCGTGCCTCTCCATGTCTCTTGTCACCGCGTGTCTCTCCGTGTCTCTCCTTGTCTCTCCTTGTCTCTCCGTGTCTCTCCTTGTCTCCGCGTGTCTCTCCGTTTCTCTCCGTGTCTCTCCTTGTCTCTCCGTGTCTCTCTGCATCTCTCCGTGTCTCTCCGTGTCTCTCCACGTCTCTTCACGTCTCTCCTTGTCTCTCTGTGTCTCTCCGTGTCTCTCCGTGTCTCTCCGCGTCTCTCCGTGTCTCTCCACGTCTCTCCTTGTCTCTCCGTGTCTCTCCGCGTGTCTCTCCTTGTCTCTCCGTGTCTCTCCGTGTCTCTCCGTGTCTCTCCGTCTCTCTCCGTGTCTCTCCGTGTCTCCGTGTGTCTCTCCGCGTCTCTCCTTGTCTCTCCGCGTCTCTCCGTGTCTCTCCGTGTCTCTCCGTGTCTCCGCGTGTCTCTCCGTGTCTCTCCATGTCTTTCCGTGTCTCCGCGTGTCTCCGCGTGTTTCCGCGTCTCTCCGTATCTCTCCGCGTCTCTCCGTGTCTCTCCGTGTCTCCGCGTGAGCTGTTCTCTCTCTGTGTGCCAGTGGTGAGCTGTTCTCTCTCTGTGTGCCAGTGGTGAGCTGTTCTCTCTGTGTGCCAGTGGTGAGCTGTTCTCTCTGTGTGCCAGTGGTGAGCTGTTCTCTCTGTGCCAGTGGTGAGCTGTTCTCTGTGTGTCAGTGGTGAGCTGTTCTCTCTGTGTGCCAGTGGTGAGCTGTTCTCTCTGTGTGCCAGTGGTGAGCTGTTCTCTCTCTGTGTGCCAGTGGTGAGCTTTTCTTTCTGTGTGCCAGTGGTGAGCTGTTCTCTCTGTGTGCCAGTGGTGAGCTGTTCTCTCTCTGTCAGTGGTGAGCTGTTCTCTCTGTGTGTGTGCCAGTGGTGAGCTGTTCTCTCTGTAGGCCAGTGGTGAGCTGTTCTCTCTGTGTGCCAGTGGTGAGCTGTTCTCTCTCTGTGTGCCAGTGGTGAGCTGTTCTCTCTGTGCCAGTGGTGAGCTGTTCTCTCTCTGTGTGCCAGTGGTGAGCTGTTCTCTCTGTGTGCCAGTGGTGAGCTGTTCTCTCTGTGTGTCAGTGGTGAGCTGTTCTCTCGCTGTGCCAGTGGTGAGCTGTTCTCTGTGTGCCAGTGGTGAGCTGTTCTCTCTCTGTGTGTCAGTGGTGAGCTGTTCTCTCTCTGTGCCAGTGGTGAGCTGTTCTCTCTGTGCCAGTGGTGAGCTGTTCTCTGTGTGTCAGTGGTGAGCTGTTCTCTCTGTGTGTGCCAGTGGTGAGCTTTCTCTCTGTGCCAGTGGTGAGCTGTTCTCTCTGTGTGTCAGTGGTGAGCTGTTCTCTCGCTGTGCCAGTGGTGAGCTGTTCTCTCTGTGTGCCAGTGGTGAGCTGTTCTCTCTCTGTGTGCCAGTGGTGAGCTGTTCTCTCTGTGTGCCAGTGCTGAGCTGTTCTCTCTGTGTGTCAGTGGTGAGCTGTTCTCTCTCTGTGTTTGCCAGTGGTGAGCTGTTCTCTCTCTGTGTTTGCCAGTGGTGAGCTGTTCTCTCGCTGTGCCAGTGGTGAGCTGTTCTCTCTCTCTCTATGTGCTAGGGGTGAGCTGTTCTCTCTGTGTGCCAGTGGTGAGCTGTTCTCTCTCTGTGTGCCAGTGGTGAGCTGTTCTCTCTCTGTGTGCCAGTGGTGAGCTGTTCTCTCTCTGTGTGCCAGTGGTGAGCTGTTCTCTCTCTCTCTGTGCTAGTGGTGAGGTGTTCTCTCTGTGTGCCAGTGGTGAGCTGTTCTCTCTCTGTGTGCCAGTGGTGAGCTGTTCTCTCTCTGTGTGCCAGTGGTGAGCTGTTCTCTCTGTGTGCCAGTGGTGAGCTGTTAGTGTGTGCCAGTGGTGAGCTGTTCTCTCTGTGTGCTAGTGGTGAGCTGTTCTCTCTGTGTACCAGTGGTGAGCTGTTCTCTGTGTGCCAGTGGTGAGCTGTTGTCTCTATGTGCCAGTGGTGAGCTGTTCTCTCTGTGTGCCAGTGGTGAGCTGTTCTCTCTGTGTTTCAGTGGTGAGCTGTTCTCTCTGTGTGCCAGTGGTGAGCTGTTCTCTCTGTGCCAGTGGTGAGCTGTTCTCTCTCTGTGTGCCAGTGGTGAGCTGTTCTCTCTGTGTGCCAGTGGTGAGCTGTTCTCTCTGTGTGTCAGTGGTGAGCTGTTCTCTCGCTGTGCCAGTGGTGAGCTGTTCTCTGTGTTTCAGTGGTGAGCTGTTCTCTCTGTGTGCCAGTGGTGAGCTGTTCTCTCTGTGCCAGTGGTGAGCTGTTCTCTCTCTGTGTGCCAGTGGTGAGCTGTTCTCTCTGTGTGCCAGTGGTGAGCTGTTCTCTCTCTGTGTGCCAGTGGTGAGCTGTTCTCTCTGTGTGCCAGTGGTGAGCTGTTAGTGTGTGCCAGTGGTGAGCTGTTCTCTCTGTGTGCTAGTGGTGAGCTGTTCTCTCTGTGTACCAGTGGTGAGCTGTTCTCTCTCTGTGTTTGCCAGTGGTGAGCTGTTCTCTCTCTGTGTGCCAGTGGTGAGCTGTTCTCTCTGTGTGCCAGTGGTGAGCTGTTCTCTCTGTGTGCCAGTGGTGAGCTGTTCTCTCTGTGCCAGTGGTGAGCTGTTCTCTGTGTGTCAGTGGTGAGCTGTTCTCTCTGTGTGCCAGTGGTGAGCTGTTCTCTCTGTGTGCCAGTGGTGAGCTGTTCTCTCTCTGTGTGCCAGTGGTGAGCTTTTCTTTCTGTGTGCCAGTGGTGAGCTGTTCTCTCTGTGTGCCAGTGGTGAGCTGTTCTCTCTCTGTCAGTGGTGAGCTGTTCTCTCTGTGTGTGTGCCAGTGGTGAGCTGTTCTCTCTGTAGGCCAGTGGTGAGCTGTTCTCTCTGTGTGCCAGTGGTGAGCTGTTCTCTCTCTGTGTGCCAGTGGTGAGCTGTTCTCTCTGTGCCAGTGGTGAGCTGTTCTCTCTCTGTGTGCCAGTGGTGAGCTGTTCTCTCTGTGTGCCAGTGGTGAGCTGTTCTCTCTGTGTGTCAGTGGTGAGCTGTTCTCTCGCTGTGCCAGTGGTGAGCTGTTCTCTGTGTGCCAGTGGTGAGCTGTTCTCTCTCTGTGTGTCAGTGGTGAGCTGTTCTCTCTCTGTGCCAGTGGTGAGCTGTTCTCTCTGTGCCAGTGGTGAGCTGTTCTCTGTGTGTCAGTGGTGAGCTGTTCTCTCTGTGTGTGCCAGTGGTGAGCTTTCTCTCTGTGCCAGTGGTGAGCTGTTCTCTCTGTGTGTCAGTGGTGAGCTGTTCTCTCGCTGTGCCAGTGGTGAGCTGTTCTCTCTGTGTGCCAGTGGTGAGCTGTTCTCTCTCTGTGTGCCAGTGGTGAGCTGTTCTCTCTGTGTGCCAGTGCTGAGCTGTTCTCTCTGTGTGTCAGTGGTGAGCTGTTCTCTCTCTGTGTTTGCCAATGGTGAGCTGTTCTCTCTCTGTGTTTGCCAGTGGTGAGCTGTTCTCTCGCTGTGCCAGTGGTGAGCTGTTCTCTCTCTCTCTATGTGCTAGGGGTGAGCTGTTCTCTCTGTGTGCCAGTGGTGAGCTGTTCTCTCTCTGTGTGCCAGTGGTGAGCTGTTCTCTCTCTGTGTGCCAGTGGTGAGCTGTTCTCTCTCTGTGTGCCAGTGGTGAGCTGTTCTCTCTCTCTCTGTGCTAGTGGTGAGGTGTTCTCTCTGTGTGCCAGTGGTGAGCTGTTCTCTCTCTGTGTGCCAGTGGTGAGCTGTTCTCTCTCTGTGTGCCAGTGGTGAGCTGTTCTCTCTGTGTGCCAGTGGTGAGCTGTTAGTGTGTGCCAGTGGTGAGCTGTTCTCTCTGTGTGCTAGTGGTGAGCTGTTCTCTCTGTGTACCAGTGGTGAGCTGTTCTCTGTGTGCCAGTGGTGAGCTGTTGTCTCTATGTGCCAGTGGTGAGCTGTTCTCTCTGTGTGCCAGTGGTGAGCTGTTCTCTCTGTGTTTCAGTGGTGAGCTGTTCTCTCTGTGTGCCAGTGGTGAGCTGTTCTCTCTGTGCCAGTGGTGAGCTGTTCTCTCTCTGTGTGCCAGTGGTGAGCTGTTCTCTCTGTGTGCCAGTGGTGAGCTGTTCTCTCTGTGTGTCAGTGGTGAGCTGTTCTCTCGCTGTGCCAGTGGTGAGCTGTTCTCTGTGTGCCAGTGGTGAGCTGTTCTCTCTCTGTGTGTCAGCGGTGAGCTGTTCTCTCTCTGTGCCAGTGGTGAGCTGTTCTCTCTGTGCCAGTGGTGAGCTGTTCTCTCTGTGTGTCAGTGGTGAGCTGTTCTCTCGCTGTGCCAGTGGTTAGCTGTTCTCTCTGTGTGCCAGTGGTGAGCTGTTCTCTCTCTGTGTGCCAGTGGTGAGCTGTTCTCTCTCTGTGTGCCAGTGGTGAGCTGTTCTCTCTCTCTGTGCTAGTGGTGAGCTGTTCTCTCTGTGTGCCAGTGGTGAGCTGTTCTCTCTCTGTGTGCCAGTGGTGAGCTGTTCTCTCTCTGTGTGCCAGTGGTGAGCTGTTCTCTCTCTGTGTGCCAGTGGTGAGCTGTTCTCTCTGTGTGCCAGTGGTGAGCTGTTCTCTCTGTGTTTCAGTGGTGAGCTGTTCTCTCTGTGTGCCAGTGGTGAGCTGTTAGTGTGTGCCAGTGGTGAGCTGTTCTCTCTGTACCAGTGGTGAGCTGTTCTCTCTCTGTGTGCCAGTGGTGAGCTGTTCTCTCTGTGTGTGACAGTGGTGAGCTGTTCTCTCTCTGTGTGCCAGTGGTGAGCTGTTCTCTCTCTCTGTGTGCCAGTGGTGAGCTGTTCTCTCTGTGTGCCAGTGGTGAGCTGTTAGTGTGTGCCAGTGGTGAGCTGTTCTCTCTGTGTGCTAGTGGTGAGCTGTTCTCTCTGTGTACCAGTGGTGAGCTGTTCTCTCTCTGTGTGCCAGTGGTGAGCTGTTCTCTCTCTGTGTGCCAGTGGTGAGCTGTTCTCTCTCTGTGTGCCAGTGGTGAGCTGTTCTCTCTGTGTGCCAGTGGTGAGCTGTTCTCTCTGTGTTTCAGTGGTGAGCTGTTCTCTCTGTGTGCCAGTGGTGAGCTGTTAGTGTGTGCCAGTGGTGAGCTGTTCTCTCTGTACCAGTGGTGAGCTGTTCTCTCTCTGTGTGCCAGTGGTGAGCTGTTCTCTCTGTGTGTGACAGTGGTGAGCTGTTCTCTCTCACTGTGTCAGTGGTGAGCTGTTCTCTCTCACTGTGTCAGTGGTGAGCTGTTCTCTCTGTGTGCCAGTGGTGAGCTGTTTTCTCTGTGCCAGTGGTGAGCTGTTCTCTCTCAGTGCCAGTGGTGAGCTGTTCTCTCTGTGTGCCAGTGGTGAGCTGTTAGTGTGTGCCAGTGGTGAGCTGTTCTCTCTCTCTGTAACAGTGGTGAGCTGTTCTCTCTGTGTGCCAGTGGTGAGCTGTTCTCTCGCTGTACCAGTGGTAAGCTGTTCTCTCTCGCTGTGCCAGTGGTGAGGCCGTCGCTGTGCCGGTGAGTGGGTCAATCCCCAACGTCGCCCCCCCCCCCGCCACGCCTCGTGTGCTGCTCTGTACAGCTCTCACACTAACAACAACTCTTCTCTCCGCCTGATGAAGGCCGCTCGTGTTGCCATCGAAACGTCGTGGGCTTTTTTGGCTTTTGTTATTTCCCCAGTGATTATTTAAACATTTTTACTATCTAATTTTTGCCGCGTTATTTTTATTTTCTATCTACCGTTACTTCATAGAAAGGACCAGGAATCACTAATAAAACCCTGTGTCTTCTTTGGTTCTTTCGGTAAAGTCACGAGGAATGAGAATAAAATAATAAATTGATAAAATAAAATAACACAATAATATTCTCACGACGTTTCGGCCACAACACAAGCGGCCTTCATCAGGTGAAGGGACGAGACTGGTAGGACAGCGCTGGAGTGAAAGAGCCACGTTCAGATCACGACCTTTAAGCTGTGTGAGAGGAACAAAGCGCCTTGACAAAGGAATTAGCATATAATTTAGCATTGAAATGGCTTAATGATTAGCTTGTGACTGGTCACAGAAATAGTTATGTTAAAAGTTAAAGCATACACATCCGCAGAGGCACCCCTTGACAATGGAATTAGCATAGAATTTAGCATTGAAATAGCTAAGTTAAAGCATACACATCCGCAGAGGCACCCCTTGACAATGGAATTAGCATAGAATTTAGCATTGAAATAGCTGAGTGATTAGCTTGTAACTGCTTACAGAAATAGCTACGTTAAAGTCAGACCATACACATTCACCGAGGCACTTAGTACAAATCAAACAGGAGAATTTAGCATTGAAATAACTAGGCGAATTTAGCATTGAAATAACTGAGTGATTAGCTAGTGACTGGTCACAGAAATGACTATGTTGAAGTCAAGGCCTACACATCTGAGCTATTCACAGTACTATATAGTGACCCAATAAAAACTAAAATATAAATTACCTTAATGTTATCAATAAACTCTATATTCTCCAATCAGCTAAGCTACCAACAATAAGTCGTTATATATCACAATGCTATATGGCGAAAAAATGGGTGGATTCTTACCCTCAACTTTAGCACCACGGATAGCTACGGGCCCCGTTCAGACGGATGAGTTCGTCCATGGTCGGAACAGAGGAGGGGGAGAGAGTCTCTCCGTGTCTCTCCACGTCTCTCTGTGTCTCCGTGTGTCTCCGTGTCTCTCCGTGTCTCTCCGCGTGTCCGTGTCTCTTGTCTCCGCGTGTCTCTCCGTGTCTCTCCGCGTCTCTCCGTGTCTCTCCGTGTCTCTCCGTGTCGCTCCGCGTCTCTCCGTGTCTCTCCGTTTCTCTCCGTGTCTCTCTGCGTCTCTCCGTGTCTCTCCGTTTCTCTCCGTGTCTCTCCACGTCTCTCCATGTCTCTCCTTGTCTCTCCGTGTCTCTCCGTGTCTCTCCGTGTCTCCGTGTCTCCGCGTGTCTCTCCATGTCTCTCCGTGTCTCTCCGCGTCTCTCCGTGTCTCTTGTCACCGCGTGTCTCTCCATGTCTCCGCGTGTCTCTCCGTGTATCTCCGTGTCTCTCCGTGTCTCCGCATGTCTCTCCGTGTCTCTCCGTGTCTCTCTGCGTCTCTCCGTGTCTCTTGTCACCGCGTGTCTCTCCGTGTCTCTCCGTGTCTCTCGCGTCTCTCCACGTCTCTCCGTGTCTCTCCGCGTCTCTCCATGTCTCTCCGTGTCTCTTGTCACTGCGTGTCTCTCCGTGTCTCTCCGTGTCTCTCCGTGTCTCCGCGTGTCTCTCCGTGTCTCTCCGTGTCTCCGCGTGTCTCTCCGTGTCTCTCCGTGTCTCCGTGTCTCTCCGTGTCTCTTGTCACCGCGTGTCTCTCCGTGTCTCTCCGCGTCTCTCCGCGTCTCTCCGTGTCTCTTGTCACCGCGTGTCTCTCCGTGTCTCTCCGTGTCTCTCCGCGTC
Organism: Petromyzon marinus; assembly: GCF_048934315.1. Lineage (NCBI taxonomy): Eukaryota > Metazoa > Chordata > Hyperoartia > Petromyzontiformes > Petromyzontidae > Petromyzon > Petromyzon marinus. Next base: position 14,249 of record NW_027422771.1, read on the forward strand.
TCTCCGTGTCTCTCCGTGTCTCTTGTCACCGCGTGTCTCTCCGTGTCTCTCCGTGTCTCTCCGCGTCTCTCCTTGTCTCTCCCTGTCTCTCCGTGTCTCTCCTTGTCTCCGCGTGTCTCTCCGTGTCTCTCCGTGTCTCTCCGCGTCTCTCCTTGTCTCTCCGTGTCTCTCCGTGTCTCTCCTTGTCTCCGCGTGTCTCTCCGTGTCTCTCCGTGTCTCTGCGTGTCTCTCCGTGTCTCTCCGTGTCTCTCCGTGTCTCTTGTCACCGCGTGTCTCTCGTCTCTCTGTGTCTCTCCGCGTCTCTCCGCGTCTCTCCGTGTCTCTTGTCACCGCGTGTCTCTCCGTGTCTCTCCGTGTCCGTGTCTCTCCACGTCTCTCCGTGTCTCTCCGCGTCTCTCCGTGCCTCTCCATGTCTCTTGTCACCGCGTGTCTCTCCGTGTCTCTCCTTGTCTCTCCTTGTCTCTCCGTGTCTCTCCTTGTCTCCGCGTGTCTCTCCGTTTCTCTCCGTGTCTCTCCTTGTCTCTCCGTGTCTCTCTGCATCTCTCCGTGTCTCTCCGTGTCTCTCCACGTCTCTTCACGTCTCTCCTTGTCTCTCTGTGTCTCTCCGTGTCTCTCCGTGTCTCTCCGCGTCTCTCCGTGTCTCTCCACGTCTCTCCTTGTCTCTCCGTGTCTCTCCGCGTGTCTCTCCGTGTCTCTCCGTGTCTCTCCGTGTCTCTCCGTCTCTCTCCGTGTCTCTCCGTGTCTCCGTGTGTCTCTCCGCGTCTCTCCTTGTCTCTCCGCGTCTCTCCGTGTCTCTCCGTGTCTCTCCGTGTCTCCGCGTGTCTCTCCGTGTCTCTCCATGTCTTTCCGTGTCTCCGCGTGTCTCCGCGTGTTTCCGCGTCTCTCCGTATCTCTCCGCGTCTCTCCGTGTCTCTCCGTGTCTCCGCGTGCGTTCGATGCGCGTGGAGCGACCCGCGTCACGGACTCACGCGCTATCTTCCTTTCTCATCGCCGCCCGCCCGCCCTTCTCTCTCTCCTCCTCCTCCTCCCTCTCCATGACCTCGTCGCCCATCGAGTCGACGAGCGAGGAGCAGCCAAATTCAACTGTGCGCCGGCCAGCCGGGGTGGAAGGCCGGACACACTGGACATACAGGGGAGGGTCGTGCATGCGGGCGTGCGGGTGGGCGGGCGGGCTCGCGTTCCACTCACTAACTCACTCACTCACCCGCTCACTCACCCACTCACTCACTCACCCGCTCACTCACCCACTCACTAACTCACCCGGTCACTCACTCACCCGCTCACTCACCCATCCACTCACCCACTCACTCACCCATCCACTCACCCAACCACTCACTCACCCACTCACTTACCCAACCACTCACCCGCTCACTCACCCATCCACTCACCCACTCACTCACCCACCCACTCACCCACCCACTCACCCGCTCACTCACCCATCCACTCACCCACCCAACCACCCACTCACTCACCCATCCACTCACCCACCCAACCACCCACTCACTCACTCATTAATTTTTCCCTCCCGCAAAGACGTCCAGCAGGGGCACGGGGCTCAGCGAGTGACACCGACAATCGGGGCGACATTCTCGTCACAACAGACGGTCACGTGGGCTGGCGGCACCTGACGACAGCACGTGGGTCAAAACGTTGGACGCCGCGTTTGGTGGAATCAGGTGACATTGCTCATCGCTGTGCCAAGGTGCGACTCGAAGCGGTCTAAGTACGGGGCTCACGAGCGGCCGCGTTTGTTCCTCCGTGCCTGCTTGTAGCGGCTAAACAGCAAAATAAAACCCATCGCATTTAGAGGATATTGTCCCTTGTGATGCTTTGAATGTTGAACTGTGTCCATGTACATACAGAACAGAACAAACATACTCGTGATTAAAAAACACAAACATTAAATTCCGATTTAAAGCTTTCGTGACTGCAAGGATTCATCTTCTTTGGTTCTTTCAGTAAAGTCATTACCACGTAGAATGAGAATAAAATAATAAATTGATCAAATAAAATTCTCACGACGTTTCGGCCCAAACAGGGTGAGGCCACTTCAGGTTGTCCGTTAGTTCTGCAAGATATAAACCCCACGGCGAAAGGTCTCGAGACCTCCCACGAGGCACAAATCAGACCGCGCGGCGTTGCAGCGGCGGTTTCTTATACGAACTACTCAAAATGTTACCTATAGCAAAGTCTTTATTTGAAAAATCATTCTCATGTCCAGCTGCCTGGTGGGGTGGCGCCCCACCGCCCCCTAGTGGACTAAGTCAGACACCACCCCCCACTGCCCCTAGTGGACTAAGTCAGACACCACCCCCACTGCCCCCTAGTGGACTAACTAAGTCAGACACCACCCCCACTGCCCCCTAGTGGACTAAGTCTGACACCACCCCCACTGTCCCCTAGTGGACTAAGTCAGACACCACCCCCACTGTCCCCTAGTGGACTAAGTCAGACACCACCCCCACTGTCCCCTAGTGGACTAAGTCAGACACCACCCCCCACTGCCCCCTAGTGGACTAACTAAGTCAGACACCACCCCCACTGTCCCCTAGTGGACTAAGTCAGACACCACCCCCACTGTCCCCTAGCGGACTAAGTCAGACACCACCCCCCACTGCCCCCTAGTGGACTAAGTCAGACACCACCCCACTGCCCCCTAGTGTGTGAACGCGCACCACCACTGCCACCACTGCCACGACCGCCACCACCACCACTGCCACCACCGCCACGACCGCCACCACCACCACCACCACGGCCACCACCACCACTGCAACCACTACAACCACCACCCACCTCACCTCAAATGAGTACCTGGTGCGGTGTGTAGTAATCATCGCCAGGAGGGAGACAAAGGCGGCCGGGCGTGGTGCTGACCACCCACCCCCTCATGTGCCACAGTGCCGGCAGCCTTCATAGCTGCTGCTACTCGCTAACAGCACTTGCCCCTACAGTCTGTTACAGGCTACACAGTGGGGAATCTTTGTGTTTGTGTGTGCCTGGCCCCGCCCTGCCTCACCCACCCACCACAGCCAGAATACCTCGTCACACACACAGCGTGACGAGGTGTGAACACACACAGCGTGACGAGGTGTGAACACACACAGCGTGACGAGGTGTGAACACACACACAGTGTGACGAGGTGTGAACACACACAGTGTGTGACGAGGTGTGAACACACAGTGTGACGAGGTGTGAACACACACAGCGTGACGAGGTGTGAAAACACACAGCGTGACGAGGTGTGAACACACACATTGTGACGAGGTGTGAACACACACACAGCGTGACGAGGTGTGAACACACACACAGCGTGTGACGAGGTGTGAACACACACTGTGTGTGATGAGGTGTGAACACACACACACCGTGACGAGGTGTGAACACACACAGCGTGACGAGGTGTGAACACACACACAGCGTGACGAGGTGTGAACACACACAGCGTGACGAGGTGTGACACACACACATCGTGACGAGGTGTGAACACACAGCGTGACGAGGTGTGAACACACACAGTGTGACGAGGTGTGAACACACACACACAGCGTGACGAGGTGTGACACACAGTGTGACGAGGTGTGAACACGCACAGCATGACGAGGTGTGAACACACACAGTGTGACGAGGTGTGAACACACACACAGCGTGACGAGGTGTGAACACACACTGCGTGACGAGGTGTGAACACACACAGCGTGACGAGGTGTGAACACACACTGCGTGACGAGGTGTGAACACACACACAGCGTGACGAGGTGTGAACACACACAGCGTGACGAGGTGTGAACTCACACAGTGTGACGAGGTGTGAACACACACACAGTGTGACGAGGTGTGAACACACACAGTGTGTGACGAGGTGTGAACACACAGTGTGACGAGGTGTAACACACACACATTGTAACGAGGTGTGATCACACAGTGTGTGACGAGGTGTGAACACACACAGTGTGACGAAGTGTAACACACACAGTGTGACGAGGTGTGAACACACATTGTAACGAGGTGTGATCACACAGTGTGTGACGAGGTGTGAACACACACAGCGTGACGAGGTGTGAACACACACAGTGTGACGAGGTGTAACACACACACATTGTAACGAGGTGTGATCACACAGTGTGTGACGAGGTGTGAACACACACAGCGTGACGAGGTGTGAACACACACAGTGTGACGAGGTGTAACACACACACACACATTGTAACGAGGTGTGATCACACAGTGTGTGACGAGGTGTGAACACACACACAGTGTGACGAGGTGTGAACACACACAGTGTGTGACGAGGTGTGAACACACACAGTGTGACGAGGTGTAACACACACACATTGTAACGAGGTGTGATCACAGTGTGTGACGAGGTGTGAACACACACAGTGTGACGAGGTGTAACACACACACATTGTAACGAGGTGTGATCACACAGTGTGTGACGAGGTGTGAACACACACAGCGTGACGAGGTGTGAACACACACAGTGTGACGAGGTGTAACACACACACATTGTAACGAGGTGTGATCACACAGTGTGTGACGAGGTGTGAACACACACAGCGTGACGAGGTGTGAACACACACAGTGTGACGAAGTGTAACACACACAGCGTGACGAGGTGTGAACGAGGTGTGAACACGGAGTGATTGAGAACCCAGCAATAATGATCATTTCATTCACGCACGACTTGACCGTGGTAAAATCCTCTATACAAAAATAATAATTAAGGGGACGTACATAAATGACGTCACGCGACTTTGGGTCATTCGGTAAAGTCACGGATAAAGGTTTCAAAGGAAATAAAATTAACTATGACGTTTCGATCCCAACACCAAGAAAATGAATTCCTGCAGTCGTGAAAGTTTTAAGTCTTAAAATTGTATTTCTTACACTTGGCCAAAATAATGGGGTGGAGGGTATCGCGTGATTTCAAGAGGAGATTGTATATACACACCACCACACCTGGCTAAAGCAATTAACCACTCAATTAATTAAGGTGCTAAGTGGAGGCACGTGGCTGGGCTAAACCATTTAAATACTCACGCGCCACCCGCTAAAGCAATTAACCACTCAGTTAATTAAGGTACTAAGTGGAGGCACGTGGCTGGGCTAAACAATTTAAATACTGACACGTGACACCCGCTAGGCACTTTGAACACAGCACGTGGCTGGGCTAAGACATTTAAATACTGACACGTTACACCCCCACACGCACAGCAGCGGTGGTGGTGGTGACGGTGGTGGTGGAATCTGCTCCTCCGCTTCTCAGTTGACGAAATTTTTTTTTATCTGCCGTTGTAGCGATGGAGAATGTAAAATCTCCGCTGGAAGTGAGTAGATAACCCCCCCCTCTCTCTCGTTCAGCGCTCCCCCATCTCTCCCCATCTCTCTCTCCCCCTACCCCGACCCTCTCCCCCATCCACCTCCCGTACCGCGCGTCCTTCATTTCCGCAGTTTTGACTTCAGCAGCCAAAGTGCGTCTCTGTGTTGTCTCTCTCTCTGTGTCTCTGTGTTGTTGCTGTGTCTCTCTCTATCTGTGTCGTTGCTGTGTCTCTCTCTGTGTCTCTGTGCTGTGTCTCTCTCTGTGTCTCTGTGTTGTTGCTGTGTCTTTATCTGTGTCTCTGTGTTGTTGCTGTGTCTCTCTCTCTATGTGTCTCTGTGTTGTTGCTGTGTCTCTCTATCTGTGTTGTTGCTGTGTCTCTCTGTGTCTCTGTGTTGTTGCTGTGTCTCTCTATCTGTGTTGTTGCTGTGTCTCTCTCTCTGTGTCTCTGTGTTGTTGCTGTGTCTCTCTATCTGTGTTGTTGCTGTGTCTCTCTCTCTGTGTCTCTGTGTTGTTGCTGTGTCTCTCTCTCTCTCTATCTGTGTTGTTGCTGTGTCTCTCTCTCTGTGTCTCTGTGTTGTTGCTGTGTGTCTCTATCTGTGTTGTTGCTGTGTCTCTCTCTATCTGTGTTGCTGTGTCTCTCTCTGTGTCTCTGTGTTGTTGCTGTGTCTCTCTCTATCTGTGTCTCTCTCTGTGTTGTTGCTGTGTGTCTCTCTCTATTTGTGTCTCTCTCTGTGTCTCTGTGTTGTTGCTGTGTGTCTCTCTCTATCTGTGTTGTTGCTGTGTGTCTCTCTCTATCTGTGTCTCTCTCTGTGTCTCTGTGTTGTTGCTGTGTCTCTTTCTCTATCTGTGTTGTTGCTGTGTCTCTCTCTTTGTGTCTCTGTGTTGTTGCTGTGTGTCTCTCTCTATCTGTGTCTCTCTCTGTGTCTCTGTGTTGTTGCTGTGTGTCTCTCTCTATCTGTGTCTCTGTGTTATTGCTGTGTCTCTCTATCTGTGTCTCTGTGGTGTGCCTCTCTCTGTGTCTCTGTGTTGTTGCTGTGTCTCTCTATCTGTGTCTCTCTCTCTGTGTCTCTGTGTTGTTGCTGTGTGTTTCTGTGTCTCTCTCTGTGTTGTTGCTGTGTGTCTCTCTCTATCTGTGTCTCTCTCTGTGTCTCTGTGTTGTTGCTGTGTGTCTCTCTCTATCTGTGTCTCTGTGTTATTGCTGTGTCTCTCTCTATCTGTGTCTCTGTGGTGTGCCTCTCTCTGTGTCTCTGTGTTGTTGCTGTCTCTCTCTCTGTGTCTCTGTGTTGTTGCTGTGTTTCTCTCTCTCTGTGTTTCTCTCTGTGTTGTTGCTGTGTCTCTCTCTTTGTGTCTGTCTCTGTGTTCTCTCTCTGTGTCTCTGTGTTGTCTCTCTCTCTGTGTCTGTGTGTCTATGTTGTGTGTCTCTGTGTGTCTCTGTGCTAGCAGTGGTGTTGGCAATTCCAACAAGACCTACATCTCTGCTTTATTGACCTGGTCAAGGCCTATTATACCATCAGTAGGCCTGGGCTCTGGGTTGTTCTTCGTGCTTTTGGAGTACCTGACCCTCTGCTCACGATCATTAAGGACCTTCATGATAGTGAGCGGACCCGGGTAAAACTACGTGGCCGGGAGTCAGAGCCATTCCCTGTACACCTTGGGGTGCGACAGGGATGTCCTCTGGCTCCCACATGATTTAACATCTATTTTGACCACGTAGTTCGTGAAACCTTCAGTAGCTGTACCAGAGGAATTTCCATCTGGTACAGATACAATGGGAGGCTGGTCGATGCCCGGGTGCAGTCAAGGGATGGCTCCCTATTGGTCAACCACGTTATGTATGCCGACGACCTGGTAATTGGGGTTCACTCAGAGGAGGCGTTGGAGGTGCTGCTTCTGAAACTGGAGTGTGCCACTAAGAGGTGGGGCCTTACCATCAGCCCCACCAAAATGAAGCACCTGCCTGGGTATTTTGTACCATCGGGCACTCCACCCCCAAAACTCCCAATCGGTGATGGGACAGTTGTGGAGAGAGTGGAGAGTTTCCCATACCTGGGCAGTGTGCTCATGGCCGGCTCCGGTTTAACAGCAGAGGTCTCACTCCGAATCAGTCGAGCGGCATTATCTTGTCATCGGTTGCGTAACGCTGTGTGGAAGCTACATGGTCTGTCGCTCCGCATCTCTACGCTTGCGAAACATGGACCCCCCTAATGGAATATCTTCGCCGGTTAAAAACATTTAGGCTGGACTGCCTACGATCAATCCTGCGTTTAACCAGGCTGGATTGTGTGAGCAGCTCACAAATCCTCGAAAGATCTGGACAAAGTCCCATCGGTGAGCTCCTCCAGGCAGGCAAGGCTGCGTTGGCTGGGTCATGTAGCCTGCATGCCCAGCCACCGCATGCCTAAACAGCTTTTGTTCGGCCGGATTGAGGGGGCTAAACGGGCGCGGCACGGGCTAGAGAAGAGATGGAGTGATGTGGTACAGAAAGACGTGGACCTGAGTGGACTTGCCGATGACCGGTACCAGCGGTGTCAAGATCGGCCTCTGTGGAGGAGGCTCGTGAAGGACGCTGCAGGCCAGTTGGAGGCAGTCGCCCTCCAACAACAACGGAGGGCGGAGGAGCGACGCTCACAACAACGAGCGGAGCGCCGGGTGGCTAAAGCACAGCAGGTTGGCACAGTAGGGGGCACAGGTGGTGCATCAGCCAGTCATCTCAGTCAGTCAACCCGTGGCACCTGCTGGGTCTACCCCGTGACCCCCTGCCAGCGGGCGTTCGACACTTCACGTGGCCTCAGGGTGCACATGGCCTGGCACAAGCGTCGTGGTGACGTCACCGCCACTTAGTGGCGAACGGCGGTTGTTGTCTCTGTGTTATCTCTCTGTGTCTGTGGCGAGGGGTGATGCAGCGGGCCGTGAGCGGTGTGCTCCCTCTCCACGCCCCCGCGCTACGTCCTGATGACACCCAAACGGGCAGACTCATTCTTCGTTACATTTTCGGAAAAGGCAAACAGCGATGGTGCTGCTGCTGCTGATGATGATGCTGCTTGTTACTGCATGATGATGGGTGATGATGGATGCTGCTGATGATGATGCTGCTTGTTACTGCATGATGATGGGTGATGATGGTGCTGCTGCTGCTGATGATGATGCTGCTTGTTACTGCATGATGATGGGTGATGATGGTGCTGCTGCTGATGATGATGATGCTTGTTACTGCATGATGATGGGTGATGATGGTGCTGCTGCTGATGATGATGATGATGCTTGTTACTGCATGATGATGGGTGATGATGGATGCTGCTGCTGATGATGCTGCTTGTTACTGCATGATGATGGGTGATGATGGATGCTGTTGATGATGATGCTGCGTGATGATGATGATGAATAGGGGAGTGTATTGCCTAGAGCTCCTGTGTTATCTCCCGCAGCTGCAGCAGCAGCTGGAGCTGCAGCAGCAGCAGCTGGAATTCCAGCAGCAGCAGCTGGAGCTGCAGCAGCAGCAGCAGCTGAGGCGTCAGCAGGAGGAGCTGCTTTTCCAGCAGCTGGACGCGAGCCTGGAGCTGCACCTGGTGATGAGGCTTCAGCACCACGAGTGGCTGGAGCAGGCGGAGCTCCGGCAACAGCAGCAGGAGCTGCAGCAGCATCTGGAGCTGCGGCACCAGCAGGCGCTGGAGCAACAGCAGCAGGAGCTGGAGCTGCAGCAGCAGCTGCAGCAACAGCAGCCGCTGGAACTTCGGCAGCAGCAGCAGCCGCTGGAGCTGCGGCACCAGCAGCAGCTGGCGCAGCAGCAGCAGCTGGAGCTGGAGCTGCAGCAGCAGCTGGAGCTGCTGCAGCAGCAGCATCAGCTGGAGCAGCAGCAGCAGCAGCAGCGGTTTGAGTTTGAGGAGCAGCAGCTGGACCCGCACCTGGAGCTGCACCTGGTGCTGAGGCACCGGCAGCATCAGCGGCCGCAGCAGCTGGCGCTCCAGGAGCAGCAGCGGCTGGAGCAGCTGGATCTTCGGGAGCAGCAGCGGCAGCAGCGGCTGGAGCATCCGGAGTGGCAGCAAGCTCCAGCGGATGGAGCATGACCTGGAGCATGTGGAGCGGCAAGCTGCCGCTGCCGCTGCTCCTCGGTGAAGATCCAAACGACGTCAATCAGCCGACGCTGACACCGAGAGTGGTGGTGCTGGGGGAGCGGTGGTGGTGGTGGTGGTGTCAAGAAGCTGCTGTTTGCTTCTCTTGGACAGCTGCTCAGCGTGCAGCAGCACGATCACAGCCAGATGCTGAGTGAGCTCTTGAGTCGAAAGTGATTGGGGGGGGGGGGCAATAAGCCAATTGCTTGACCGCATTCATTTTTTTATTTTTCCATCCCCATAGGAGATACTCTGCGGCGACACAAGCGCCGGTGCTTTTGCCGAGATTGTTGACAAAGCACGCTGGCCTTGAACCAGTTGATGCGTGCTGCTGTATGCCTCTTCGTGCTTACCTGCAGCGTGGAAAATAAAGACGATTTCCTGTCTTCTGTCCGGGCCACTTTATCACAGTTCGTTACACAACACTCGCCTGCTAGGCCCGTCGCTCGTTCGCTCCCTCACTCGCCTCGTCCTTATCCTATTACTACACTCCTTCACGATCCTATTACTACCCTCCACGATCCTATTACTAAACTCCTTCCCGATCCTATTACTACACTCCTTCACGATCTTATTCACTACTCTCCTTCCCGATCCTATTACTACACTCCTTCCTGATCCTATTACTACCCTCCTTCATGATCCTATTCACTACTCTCCTTCCCGATCCTATTACTACTCTCCTTCACGATCCTATTACTACTCTCCTTCCCGATCCTATTACTACCCTCCTTCACGATCCTATTCACTACTCTCCTTCACGATCCTATTCACTACTCTCCTTCCCGATCCTATTCACTACTCTCCTTCCCAATCCTATTCACTACTCTCCTTCCCAATCCTATTCACTACTCTCCTTCCCTACTCTCCCCGTTTCACCCCTCCTGGCTGCCGTGTCTCGCCGTGTCTCAGCAGTCCCCGGGGGATCAAGCGTGCCGACGTACGGACCGCGCTTAACCCCCTAGCGGCCCTACCCTAGGCAGCTACGCAGGGCCACACAGGGCCACTCTCAGCCTGGCGAGCTTGGCCGGTCCGGCTTCGGCTTCTCTCGTCCTCTGTCTTCATCGACTCGACCCCCTAGCGGCCCTATCCTAGGCAGCTACGCAGGGCCACACAGGGCCACTCTCAGCCTGGTGAGCTTGGCCGGGTCCGGCTTCGGCTTCTCTCGTCCTCTGTCTTCATCGACTCGACCCCCTAGTGGCCCTACCCTAGGCAGCTACGCAGGGCCACACAGGGCCACTCTCAGCCTGGCGAGCTTGGCCGGTCCGGCTTCGGCTTCTCTCGTCCTCTGTCTTCATCGACTCGACCCCTCCGGCTCGTCTTGCCCCTCTCTCTCTCGTGTGTCCCTCGCGACCCCTCCCAGGTCTCCCCGTCGATCCTCTCGTTTTGTTTATTTCCATGTTTTTTGCGTGCACCGGGATCATCCATCCCGAGAGACAAAGTGCACGGCGGCTTGCGGCTCTTGGTTTTGATTGACGTGCCATTAAATGACCCCCATTGGGCGAGGCAGTCACGCCAAAACCCGTTGGCTTCCGCTACATTTCAGTCCTTGGCCTGCAAGCAGATAGGCCGGTAATTAATTCATCTGTAACTTTAGACGGTGGTGCACGTGGGGGCACATTGTCAGAACTCCACAATTGTGCTGTAATTTAAGTCGTTGAGGGAGCGGGATTTTATCGTTATTGGGTGCTCCCAATTACAACTGTCATCTATCGTGTCACGTCCCCCGAAAATAAAATTGCGCAGTTTACACGAATGGAAGTCGGGCAGATTCATGTCGTATGAGCTCGGCAATCACAACGTTTGTGTGTTTCACATTAAATAAAATGCTGGTTATGACTCCAAATAATTGGATTTTTTTTATATGTGATGGACACTAATCCATTTGTTGCGAAACGGATGCCTTCTGATATGAGATTAAGACAACGATGTTGAAAAATTCCGGATGTAACATCTCATGAATCGTGAAGGTGAATTTTAAATCGTAAATGGTAACGTGACCGTAGACTTCGACAATCCTTTTTCTCTTTACAGGTCACTTATTTGTGAAGTAGTCATACATTACCACAACAAATAATTTTTGACAATGCTAATTTTGTATGCTAATTCCTTTGTCAAGGCATCTTGATTCCTCTCACACAGCTTAAAGGTTGCGGTCTGAGCTTAGCTGTGTTCACTCCAGCGCTGTCCTCCAGACAGTCTCGTCCCTTCACCTGATGAAGGCCGCTTGTGTTGTGGCCGAAACGTCGTGATTTTTGTTGTTTCATTTTTTTTACCTACGTGGTGACTTTACCGAATAGAACCAAAGAGTAATTTTTGGTTCTATTCTAGTCGAGAGACTCTGTGACGTGACGTGAACACGTGGTCAAGGCTCACAGTCTTGCCCACGGCAACAACTCCCTCGCCAGGTACGCAGGAGGTCACCGATTCGATCCCGATCCTGACGCCCGTATATATTTGGAGTCTGCGCGTCCTCTCCATTCCCCGTGGCCGAGCAGATTTTTCTCCGGTTCCTCAGGGGGGTTTTTCCCCCTCCGCATTTGGAATCGACGTGCATTTAGAGGTTTTTTTTGCTTGCTGCCAGCTATACATGCCCACGTGATAAGCCACTTTTGTTGAGCTGTCATTTGTAACCAGGTCGCCTCTGAGAAAGAGCTAAGTAGCTCGGTGGGCCTTTACCTGGTAAAATAATAATAAATAAAAAACAGTTTGAAGTCACGTGATCATATACTTCACGGAATCTCAAAACATTCGCCCGTAACACTGCCCTGCTAGGAAATTAATTGCGTGAAGAGAGAAAAAAAACAGACAAGTTTTACATGAAAAAGGGTCATTTCTCAGAAATGTCACCGATGTATATGTAGTGCCGTGTGAATTCACTCGGACGACAACCGTCTCTTTTCCCACCGTCACTTTTATTCCATCGTTTCGTACACACAGTAATTCTCTCCGTGCTACGCCAACTAGGACACTCCGATTTACTTCAGCATCGTCCGCGCATCCCCTTCCACACACAGTGTTTCTTCGCCTATCTCTTCACACAGTGTCTACCCTTCCACACACAGTGGTTCGTCTTCTATCTCTTCCACACACAGTGGTTCGTCTTCTATCTCCTCACACACAGTATCACCGCTATCTCTTCACACGCAGTGACTTCCATCTATTCACACACAGTGACTCTATCTATCTCCGCTAACGCTGACTCTCCCTATCGCTATTTACTGTCTTTGGGGTCCGGCTCTCTATCTATTCTTCCCTAACATTTCCAGCTGTCTTCTCCGTATCTCTTCACCTCTCGCCAACAACTGCCCAGCAACAACTTCCCAGCAGCAACTCTCCAACAGCAACCACCAACAGCCACCCCCTTCCGTTCAAACCACCTCGCGTTTTATCCCCTCTCGCATTAGCCTCAATTAATTGCCACGTGGCTCGCTGGCCGTTTCCCGCCAGCCCGCACCTGCCCCCCTCAGACATTCCGACGCCACCACTTAACGCTAACAGCCTCTCGACCAATCACAGCCCTCGTGCCACGACTCCCTTAATTACTTGGGTTTGTTTACGGCACTTGCGACTCGACCACCTGTTCGCCCTCGTGTGACCCGTCCTCCTTGTCTGTCTGTATGTACTGTACATGGCCAATTCCCATGCGCATTATCTACTCCACTACATCACCCCCCCCCCCCCCCCCCCCCCGTGATGAAAGAACCTAGCCGTCCCCGGCTACGATATACTCGAATTGGAGTAGTGGAGTGAAGCGGACAGAACGATGACAACATATATACATAACGCATTTGCAATATACAACCCTTTTGTACAATCACGCAACGACACGCACACAACACCTTTATACAGAATTCCCAACCCCCCAAAGTCAATGTATTGTACTCCTCCTGGAACGGGTTCCCGCTGCCGGTCCATCTCCCCTGCACGGGATACCCTGCGGTAAGGGAGGGCCTCGCTCGTCTTGCCAATGAACCCTACGCCCATCCCTGTCCTAGCGACACTCAGCTGGCGGGGCTGTCCGTCGTTCCCGGTCGGGACGGCCATTGGTCCGGATCTGTGGCCGTTCAATCGGCATCCGGTCGGTAACCCTGCCCAAAAACGGTGATCCTGCAGGCACACGGGGGGCAGATCTCTGGGACGCGCGCACTTGTGACCTCCCCACAGGTTCGTCGGACACATCCAATACAGGCCGCTCTCGGATGGGGGATGACGCGTCATGTGGTAACACAAATTTCTTCAGGCGCGACGGGTGAACAAACCATGTCCGACGACCGAATTTTATTCGCACACTCTGATCCCTTAAAACCTCCACAATATCAATGGGCCCCTGCTAGGGGCGGTGAAATTTCGGGGACGTTCCCACCGGCACCATGGGGCAGTGCAACCAGGCTTTATCTCCAACACTCCACGGCTCTCGTGGCCGCTGCCTGCCGAACAATCTTTCGTTAGCGGCTTGTCGTCGTTCCGTATTTTGCAATGCAGCCTCTCGGGCTTCCCTTAGACGGTCCAAAGCCACCTGCATCGGAGCAGGCACCGTCGTAGATTTCTCCCGTTTTCGAATTCCCAATTTCACAATAGCCGGCGCTTCCGGTTCCCGTCCATACATCAGAAAAAATGGCGAGTACCCCGTTGAGGCATGCGGGGCCAATCTATACGCGGCCAGCGTCGCTGCAACATGCAGGTCCCAATCATCTTGAGCGGTGTTTACTTGGTGACAAAGCATGGACGTCAGCGTCCTATGCAGCCGCTCGACCATCCCGTCAGTCTGCGGGTGGTACGGGGACGTCCGAATCTTTTTGGTCCCCAGCGAGTCACACACGTCCTTAATCAATTTCGATGAAAAATTTCTGCCTTGGTCAGTAAGCAAATGTTCCGGGGCCCCCTTATCTAGTACGTATCCATTCAAGAAAGCATCAGCGATCGACGTCGCTGACTGGTCTACTAGCGGCCATGCCATCGGCCAACGAGTTAAGTATTCCACCCCGACGAGCAAATATCTGTGCCCTCGGGGGGTGACGGGAAACGGACCCAAAATATCCAGCGCCACAATTTCGTTCACTCTCGAAACTTGAATCGATTGCAAAGGGACACGATATGGCCGTGCCGGCGCTTTCCTCCGTGCACATTCCTGGCATGCTTTTACATGCTGTTTCACATCGTTAAACATTCCCGGCCAGTAAAATTCACTCCCCACCGTCAACGCGGTCTTCTTCTCCCCCAGATGCAGCAATTTCTCATGTACCTCGTTAATCAGTTTCCCCCGCAACACCTTCGGGACAACAATACAAAATTTTTGAGCTTCCACATCCCAGCGAACAAAGCAACCCCTCCGTTAACATAAAAAATGGGCGATCCTCCGAACCCCTTGAACGAGAGGCACGCAGCCTCATCCTGGTCAGCAAGGAATCTTCCACCTGCAGTTGCTTCCACTGCTTCAATGACAACCCCAACAGTCCAATTTCTGCTCCAGGGACTATCTCTGGCACCCCCGAACCCGCTGCAGCGACCGTTTGCGGAACCTCCTGCAGGGGCGTGCCGCAACGCTGCGAGCCCTCTTTGCACCGACACGTCTCAGCCGGTCGCGGCAACCTCGACAAAGCATCCGCGTTTACATGGTGCGTCCCTTTCCTATGCTGGATCGTGAAAGAATACTCCTGGAGGGTCTCAATCCAGCGAGCCATTTGCCCCGATGGCTGATCCACGCGCAGCGAGTACTGTAGCGCCGCGTGATCAGTGCGGATCAAAAATTCCCTGCCGTATAAATACGGTCGGTACTGGCGTACAAAATGGACAATCGCCAATAACTCCCTACGCGTCACACAGTATTTTTGCTCCGCCGGCGATAACACCCGGCTGCCATATGGCACCACTCTCTCGACGCCATCAACCATTTGTGACAAAACCGCGCCTATGCCCGTATCACAGGCATCCGTGTCAAGTATAAATTGCTTCGTAAAATCCGGGTATCCCAACGGCGGTGCGTCCGCCAGTGCAGCCCGCAACGCTTCAAACGATTTTTGTTCAGCAATCCCCCATTGAAACTTTACACCTTTCCCGGTCAGTGTATGCAATGGTCGAGCAATTGTGGCAAAATCCTTAACGAACCGCCGATAATACGACGCAAAGCCCACAAAGCTACGCACTTCCCCTGCTGTTTTCAGCACTGGCCATGTACGCACACAACTCGTCTTTTCCGGATCAGTGGCCACTCCTGACGCACTAACGACGTGCCCCAAATACTTCACCGATGTTCTCAACAATTGGCACTTCTGTGGTTTAAATTTCAATCCAGCGCGCCGCACTCTGCCAAAAACGGCGCGCAGCCGTTGCAAATGTTCATCGAAATTCCTACTGAAAACAATCACATCATCTAAATATATCAAGCACGACTCCCACTGCAGGCCCGACAACACGAGTTCCATTAATCGCTGGAAGGTCGCCGGCGCTGAGTGGAGTCCCATCGGGAGCACGTTAAATTGATACAATCCTTGTGGTGTCCGAAATGCCGTTTTAGGTCTTGACTCTTTATCCAGGGGCAATTGCCAAAAGCCCGACAACAAATCGAGGGTCGAAAAGATTCTGGCGCAGGACAGGGCGTCCAGCGAATCATCAATTCGTGGAAGCGGGTACGCTTCCGCCACCGAAACTTTATTCAATTTCCGATAGTCAAAACAAAATCGCATGGTTCAGTCACGTTTTTTAACGAGGACAATAGGGGCTGGACGATGGGGCGATAATATCGTGCTCTAGCATTTCATCAACAGATCGCCGAATACATTCTTTCTCAAGAGGACCTACACGATGCGAATTTAACCTGATCGGGGGTGCGTTCCCCGTGTCAATACGATGCTGCAACAACGTCGTTCGACCCACGTCGTATTTCCCTGAACTGAACACATCTTTAAATTCCACTAGCAACGCATGCAAACCCGACCGCTGCACAGGCGATAACTCTGGGTTTTGTTTGTAAAGATCCCTTAACCATTACGAATCGTCTTCCTCCCTTGACAACATTTCATCCTGTCCCCTAGGCAAGCATGTTTTCGTTTCTGGACCCGGCGCACCCATGGCGTGCGCCAACGTAGTGCCCTCTTGAATAACAACCTCTTCGTGCCCCGTATTTACAATTTGAATGAAAGGATCGCAATACGTTGGTATTATGGTCAAAGCCCCTACCACGGTGGGCATTCTCGATACAGCATTTGAGGGTGTTAACAGCAATCCCTCCTGCAGCTCATCCCAAGGCAATTCCTTCTTTAACCGTAGAGGTATCAATATTTGCGATGCAGGTGGGACACGCACGGTGCGGCTCACCACGGCCTGCACCACAGCGTTCGCCACCGCAAATTTCGAAGGTGTCCCCAAAAATTTCATACATCTCCCCGACGGTAATTCCAAACAACCTCTTTCCACTGAAATCTTAATTGGCATCTTTTGCAATAAATCTGTGCCCAACAAACACGGTACCGCCAAGGCCGTTGAAACCAAAACACTTCCCGTCACAATCACCTCCCCAATTTGAATTGTCGCAACCACGCAGCCCATAATGCCCAAACTACCCCCGATTGTCGCTACGCATGGCCCTTCCACTGACGCTAACGAGCCACGCGACGTCGGCAGCGACCGAAAAGTTTGCAACGAAATGAGAGTCGCCGACGCCCCATCACATCCAACGATCCTGGCATGGCCCCCAACACACGATGTACCAACGCGCCCCACGTATCCCGGCCATGCGTACTATCCGAACCCGATGAATACGGGTGAGATGACGCGGATGAGTGATGTGGATAGGGCGGCCCTGTATTGAATGCATCTCGACTCACCCGGGATCCTTGGTCTTGGGGGAACCGCCCGCTGTAGTAGTTCGGCGCCCATGGAGGACAACCTCTTCGTCTCCAGCAGTCGCGGGCGAGATGACCCCTCCGCCCGCACTCGTAGCATGTCCGATGCACGCCATCTCCATATGCCCCGGGACGACGCCGTCAGTCTCCGGTCGACACCCCGGCCGCCGCTGCCATCGGCGGCGCCTCGTCCACCACCACCACCACCGTGCTCACAGCCCCGGCAGGGGTCGTCAGCAACGGCTGCGCTACCGCCGCCGCTGGTTCGTCTCATATATCAAGGTTGACTTCTATGTTCCTGGCGATCAGCAACGATGACACGTCGTCGTCATCATCCTTGTCTGGGAGCGACAAGACGACTTTCAGTTCCTTTGCCAGCTGTATCATCTTCTCTTGCAGCAGGGAGTCCCAGCCCTCCTCGTCCATCGCCGGGTATGCAACCTGGGCGAGGGCCAGCAAGGCGCTGCGAAATGCCAGGGGGGACTCCGTGGCCTCCCGTTTCCTCTGTTGAAATCGACGTTTGGCGACCGACCGCGGCTCGTAGACCTTCCTCATTGCCGCAATAGCACCGTCCAATGTTTTTCTGACAGCGGCAGGGAGTCCGTTAAAAGTCGCCAAGGAGTCATCATCCAATGCCGTCGGCAGTGCTCGTAACGCGGCACTCTCCGTCCACTTCAGGAACTCGTAAGCCGCACGTATGAATGCCGTCCAATCTCCCACCTTGGCCTCAAATCGTTGTACGTGTAGCCATCGTGGAGGTCCCTCCGACTGGTCGTCTTCGTCGTCAGATTCTTCCAACCGCTCCGGCTGAGCGGCAACCTCCGGCGGTGGACCCGGTACGGGTAGTTGAATGCGGTTCTCCGTCAAGAAGTTCTGGAATTCCTCCAACATCTTTTCCATTCTGGCCTCCCACTGGGTCATGAGGACTCGCCAATCTTCCGGCGATCCCGGGCCTTCAGCACCACCCGAACCGCTGTCACCGTCCGGAGTACTGCCGGCCATCTGGCCGGGCTGCAAATCGTCATTGTCGCTGTCGCCGCCCGAGTCCACTGGCACATTTCTCTTCTTTGCCGCTTTCCTGACATTGTGGCGTGTTGCGTACTTTTTCTGACACCAAATGTAGTGCCGTGAATTCACTCGGACGACAACCGTCTCTTTTTCCGCCGTCACTTTTATTCCATCGTTCCGTACACACAGTAATTCTCTCCGTGCTCCGCCAACTCGGACGCTCCGATTTACTTCAGCATCGTCCGTGCATCTCCTTCCACACACAGTGTTTCTTCGCTTATCTCTTCACACACAGTGTCTTCCCTTCCACACACAGTGGTTCGTCTTCTATCTCTTCCACACACAGTGGTTCGTCTTCTATCTCCTCACACACAGTATCGCCGCTATCTCTTCACACGCAGTGACTTCCATCTATCCACACACAGTGACTCTATCTATCTCCGCTAACGCTGACTCTCCCTATCGCTATTTACTGTCTTTGGAATCCGGCTCTCTATCTATTCTTCCAGAACATTTCCAGCTGTCTTCTCCGTATCTCTTCACCTCTCGCCAATAACTGCCCAGCAACAACTTCCCAGCAGCAACTCTCCAACCGCAACTCCCCAACAGCAACCCCCCTCTGTTCAAACCACCTCGCGTTTTATCCCCTCTCGCATTAGCCTTAATTAATTGCCACGTGGCTCGCTGGCCGTTTCCCGCCAGCCCGCACCTGTCCCCCTCATCAGACATTCCGACGCCACCACTTAACGCTAACAGCCTCTCGACCAATCACAGCCCTCGTGTCACGACTCTCTTAATTACTTGGGTTTGTTTACGGCACTTGCGACTCGACCACCTGTTCGCCCTCGTGTGACCCGTTCTCCTTGTCTGTCTGTATGTACTGTACATGGCCAATTCCCATGCGCATTATCTACTCCACTACATCAATAATACAAATAAAACATAATAAAATAACATTTTATTTTTATTATTTTATTATTTCCCTTCTACGTGGTGACTTTACCGAAATAATCCAAGAAGATGAATCCCTGCAGTCACGAAAGCTTTAAATCGATAAATTGTGAGACTTGTGTAGACCTTGGCAGTCGAGCTTGGGTGAAGTCCAGTAAAGTGAACATGGATGGGAGTTGACAGGGTAGGCTGAGTAAAAGTTGTCAATAGGTAACTTGAGACTGCACATGTGGCATAGACTCTGACCCTAGGATTCAACACACAACACGCTCGTATTTTTGTTCAGAAAAACAAAATATGCATTAAATTTTGATTTAAAGCTTTCGTGACTGCAGGGATTCATATTCTTGGTTCTTTCGGTAAAGTCACCACGTAGAAGGGAAACAATAAAATAATAAAAAACAATAAATGTATCACGACGTTTCGACTGCAACACAAGCAATCATCATCAGGTGTGAAAACCACAGCAATAACAATTTGAAATTTTCTTGCTGTGGTTTTCACACCTGATGATGATTGCTTGTGTTGCAATCTAAACGTCGTGATACATTTTATTGTTTTATATTTTTATTATTTTATTGTTTCCCTTCTACGTGGTGACTTTACCGAAAGAACCAAGAATAAAAATACGCATTGTAAATAATTTCTGTCAATGTTGAGTCAAAGTCTAGGCCCCAGCCAAAGTGTAATGACAAGCTGCCACAGGGCATAACGTCACGAGGTATGATGATGCAGTGCGGTTGGTTCACGACGTTTCCCCCATCGCTGCTGTTTGCTCATTGTGGGAGGTCGTTATGGTACCGATGACATCTGACAGTGCCACAATTTCTGCACTCACAGACAAGGACATCAAAAGACACAGAACCAGAGCCACGCGTACAAACAAAGAACACAACAATACTCTTTGGTTCTATTCGTTAAAGTCACGTAGGTAAAAAATAAAACAAGAAAAATCACGACGTTTTGGCCACAACACAAGCAGCCTACATCAGGTGAAGGGACGAGACTGTCTCGAGGACAGCGCTGGAGTGAAACACAGCCACGCTAAGACCGCGACCTTTAAGCTGTGTGCGAGGAAACAAGGTGCCTTGACAAAGGAATTAGCATAAAAATTAGCATTTGATTGGCCGACTTAGCATGATGAACGGTGTAGAGGTGGTGTACATGCGGGTGCACATGCCGGTTGGCACGGGGGGGGAGTTTACCTATTGATGGTGTGAAAAGGGAATTTTAGAGCTGCGAAAGTTTGGGGTACCACTACTTGAAAAATACGTCGTGATTTTTTGTTTTATTTTTTACCTACTACGTGACTTTACCGAATAGAACCAAAGAGTATGGATCCTTGCAGTCACGAAAGCTTTAAATCGATAACACAACAATAACAACAACCGCCATTCGCCACTAAGTGGCGGTGACTTCACCACGGCGCTTGTGCCAGGCTATGTGCACGTTGAGGCCACGTGAAGTGAAACCACAAAGGACATCCATAGACGCACACGGTCACACATTTGCACACTGCACGTTTGATGTCACGCCAAAAAAAATTGTTATTTCTAACATTGTTTGTACTGAAAAACTGTATAATACATACACATTGAATGTATTGTCAAAAAGTGTCACTCATTGGAGAGTTAACCTGTATTATGGACATTTCTTTGCTGATGAAAAACTTCTCCTTTGAAAAGGCGTTCATTACAAATTGACAGTTTTTTTTGCAGCTGTTAAGACATTGTGCATATGTGGGATAAATAAATCTACGTCCTTTGTGTGCCAAACCATCCCCCCAACTGGTGTCCTACCACCCCCCCCCCCCCCTTGGCTAGAAATTATTTTCACGCCTTAAGATGTCGAGACATGCACGGACAGGGTAGAGGGCGACGCGGTGCGTGTCTCAGCATCTGTCAGCGTCTCTCGGGATCGATGCACGGTCAGGGTAGAGGGCGACGCGGTGCGTGTCTCAGCATCTGTCAGCGTCTCTCAGGATCGATGCACGGACAGGGTAGAGGGCGACGCGGTGCGTGTCTCAGCATCTGCCAGCGTCTCTCAGGATTGATGCACGGACAGGGTAGAGGGCGACGCGGTACGTGTCTCAGCATCTGTCAGCATCTCTCAGGATCGCTCCGCACCGCCCTGGAGTCGGGAAACACCAAACTTGGGAACGGGTGGCACTGCCCATTGTTTAACAAAAAATCTTTAATTTTACGACTGAAGTGAAAAGGATTGTACGTAAACAATCGCCAGGGGCAGCCGGGGCTGCCGTTCGGGGCCCTGGATTTTGAGTGGTCCACAAAACTTCTCCTGCTTTATACCGGTTAACAATTCTGTTGCACGAGCAGGTCAGCGGTGGCCAATGCGTGGATCGTGATTCATGGGTGGATCGCAAAATATTTTTTGTTTGTGGATCTCGGGATAAGTCGGCACGTTACGCTGTCATAAGCAGACGGAAATTGTCGTGATGGCTGATGGCCCATAAAAAAGTCCCCAAGAATCCACGCTTTAAAACAGCATAACGTCTATCAATATATGGTGCAAGTACTTGGTATGCCCATGCATGTTCAGTATATTACCGTACAGGGTTAAATCCATCGGGGTAATTGTCGGCCATGGCTGTCCCGCTTGATGCCCACCACCAAGCCGATGGATCGTGCCATTGCTCGCTAGACTTGACCCCAATCATCGACCCGTAACTGCCTCCCGAACGAGCCAGAATCCAGAACCGGCCGTGGCCGCTGCTGACAGACCGTCGCCTTCAGCGCCCTCATAGCGGCTAGCTTCTAGCGTCGACAGAAAACCGGCACGGCGACGACCGGCCTCTCCGCTGCTGCCTTTCACGCTCCTTGGCATCGTGGCCTGCTGCTGAAGTCTGTTCCACTGTGAAGCTGACCGACGCGATGTTTCCTACGTGCAGAGGGAAAAACCGGAGGAGCCGGAGGAAAAATCCACTCAACCACGCGGGGAGAGAGGCCTGCAAAACTCCAAATACGCAGGCCTCGGGATCGCACCGCGGGCTGCATAACGGGCGAGGTGTGGTTAACACCCCGGCCACTGCGGCATGCACGCGGCCTGACGCACGTGCCGCTGGACAGTTCCCGCGCGCGCGGAGCCTCCGCGGCGAGCGCGGCCACGAGCGAGCGCAGGGCTGTGGGGGGACCAGGCGGCGTCCAGCGCAGCCTGACCGCCGCATCGCAGGGTGGGCACGGGGGGACGTCGTGGTCCACCCTCCCACAGCCGCACGCTCCCGTCGGAGGAGCCGCTCGGGAAGACTCCCGGCTCGAAGGGAGGCCGCGGCACGCGGTAGACTGGGCCCTGTGCCGCACGGACATCGCGCGGCGATTTAGCCGACCGCACCTCAGGTTAGCGCGGTTGGCTACGTACGGTGCGAAAGAAGTTCAACGTGCGTGCATACGTACAAGTTTGTCTCCGTCAACGCACGTTTTTAAGCCGCGTCTAATGTGACAATGGTTATTTTAGGTTGACAGGTTTATACTCTTTGGTTCTATTCGGTAAAGTCACCACGTAGGCAAAAAATAAAACAACAAAAATCACGACGTTTCGGCCACAACACAAGCGGCCTTGATCAGGTGAGGACAGCGCTGGAGTGAAACACAGCCACGCTCAGACCGCGACCTTTAAGCTGTGTGCGAGGAAACAAGGTGCCTTGACAAAGGAATTAGCATAAAAATTAGCATTTGATTGGCCGACAGCATAGAGGTGGTTTACGTGCGGGTGGACTTGCCGGAGGGGGAGTTTACCTATTGATGGTGTGAAAAGGGATTTTTTAAGGGCTGCAAAAGTTTGGGGTACCACTACTTCAAAAATATACTGTACCATTGAAAATTAGTTTAATGTTTGGTTCGATTTAGAACAACTTTCCAATGGTTGCTTAATTTGAAACAATTTTATCAGTTGAAATTGTGTCTGTGTTTGTAGATCTGAATTTCCTCGTGAACAAATCTGTGATAAAAACCCGTGGGTTTGCAAAGAACCTTGGTATCTAGAATTGACAGGTTTACTTTATTACACACCGGGGGGAAACCCCTGTTGAGACCACAGCTGGTGGTAATACGGGCCAGTTCAGACACGAACGCGCAGTCGCATATCACAAATTCCCACGAAAGTCCGCGAGCTCTGCCCGAGTAATTTTCGGCTCGTCATTTCACGGGCCACATGGCCCACTTTGCCAACGGCGGGGGGCTCCAGCCACTCTGAGCGGGGCCCGACCCTCGGAAAGCCTCGTGGCTTCACGGCGAAGATGCGCGTTTGCTGACGGCGTCTGTCGCTTTATGTCGACTTACGGATCCGCATTTTTTAACGTTCAAAAAGTGAATGCGGAAAAATCTCGAAAGCGACGTAAAAAAACGAAATTTTGATTTAAAGCTTTCGTGACTGCAGTAATTCATATTCTTAGCTCTTTCGGTAAAGTCACGTTGAAGGGAAACAATAAAATATATATAAAACAATAAAAATTCTCACGACGTTTCGACCATAACACAAACGACACACACAGTGTACACACACAGAGTGTAAACACACACAGTGTACACACACACACACAGTGCAAACACACAGTGTACACACACACAGTACACACACAGTGTATACACACACACAGTGTAGACACACGCAGTGTACACACACACAGTACACACACAGTGTATACACACAGTGTACACACACAGTGTACACACAGTGTAAACACACACAGTGTACACACACACACAGTGTAAACACAGTGTACACACACACAGTACACACAGTGTACACACACAGTGTACACACACACAGTGTACACACACGCACAGTGTACACACACACAGTACACACACAGTGTATACACACAGTGTACACACACACACAGTGTACACACACAGTGTACACACACACACAGTGTACACACAGTGTAAACACACACAGTGTACACACACACAGTGTAAACACAGTGTACACACACAGTGTACACACACACACACAGTGTATACACACACACAGTGTACACACAGACACAGTGTATACACACAGTGTACACACACACACACAGTGTACACACAGTGTATACACACAGTGTACACACACAGTGTATACACAGACACAGTGCACACACACACGGTGTACACACACACACAGACAGTGTACACACACAGTGTATACACACAGTGTACACACGCACAGTGTACACACACACAGTGTACACACAGTGTAAACACACACAGTGTACACACACACAGTGTAAACACAGTGTACACACACACACACAGTACACACACAGTGTACACACACAGTGTATACACACAGTGTACAGACACACACAGTGTACACACACAGTGTACACACACACACAGTGTAAACACAGTGTACACAAACACAGTACACACAGTGTATATACACACACACAGTGTACACACACACAGTGTACACACACGCACAGTGTACACACACAGTACACACACAGTGTACACACACACAGTGTACACACACGCACAGTGTACACACACACAGTACACACACAGTGTATACACACAGTGTACACACACACACAGTGTACACACACACACAGTGTAAACACACACAGTGTACACACACACAGTGTAAACACAGTGTACACACATAGTGTACACACACACAGTGTACACACACACACAGTGTACACACACAGTGTACACACACACACACAGTGTATATACACACAGTGCACACACAGACACAGTGTATACACACAGTGTACACACACACACACACAGTGTATACACACAGTGTACACACACAGTGTACACACAGACACAGTGTACACACACACGGTGTACACACACACACACAGTGTACACACACAATGTATACACACAGTGTACACACACAATGTACACACACAGTGTACACACACACAGTGTACACACACAGTGTATACACACAGTGTACACACACAGTGTACACACACACAGTGTACACACACAGTGTAAACACACAGTGTACACACACACAGTGTACACACACAGTGTACACACACAAACTGTATACACACAGTGTACACACACAGTGTACACACACACAGTGTACACACACAGTGTACACACACACACAGTGTATATACACACAGTGTACACACAGACACAGTGTATACACACAGTGTACACACACAGTGTACACACAGTGTATACACACACTGTACACACACAGTGTACACACACACACGGTGTACACACACACACACAGTGTACACACACACAGTGTATACACACAGTGTACACACACAGTGTATACACACACAGTGTATACACACAGTGTACACACACAGTGTACACACACACACAGTGTAAACACACAGTGTACACACACACAGTGTACACACACAAACTGTATACACACACAGTGTACACACACAGTGTACACACACAGTGTACACACAGACACAGTGTATACACACAGTGTACACACACACACAGTGTACACACACAGTGTACACATACACACTGTATACACACAGTGTACACACACAGTGTATACACACAGTGTACACACACACACAGTGTACACACACAGTGTATACACACAGTGTACACACACAGTGTACACACACACAGTGTACACACACATACAGTGTACACACAGTGTACACACTGTGTACACACACACAGTGTACACACACACAGTATATACACACAGTGTACACACACACAGTGTACACACAATAATGTCCACGTTGTTGTTGTAGCTGAGCCCACGCTCCCAAGGGAGGGAGCAATGAAAATGAATCTAAATCAACTTAAACTCCAATCCCGCTCTGTGACGTCACCACTCAGCATTACTTCATCGGCGTGAAACGCCAGGGGGAGGTGTACCTCGCTAGTGACGTCATGTCACCAAGGTATTCATCCCTCCCCCGTCCACCGCGCTCTTGAGCGTGACGTCACCTCCGCTTGTGTCATTGCCGATTGCGTTCCAGTGCCAATCCTTATTTGGGCAAAGCTACGCCCAGTGACGGCAACTCATTAGCATAATTTATTCGTTAAAGCCGACGAGTTCATTGCCCACGACACATGGGACGAGTTACATTAACATTTATTCTCTATTTAGTTACGGAGCTGCTCATTGTGGGAGGAGCGTGTATCGTTCCCCGGATGTGCCGTCATGTCACCTGCTGCCGCGTGACGTCACGAGGTAACTGCACTGAAATCCGAGGTGAGAACTTCTCATTGCGATTGTGGTTGTGGTGGTGGTTGTTGTGGTTGTTTACCAAGGTAGAGCCTCGCTCTCTCTCGTAGGGATGTCAGTTGAGTAGCAGCGAGCATGGGAATCGATGTCCAGGTTGGAACTTTACAACGCGGGGCCTAGCCACGCGGGGCCTTGCCTCCTGCCCTCGTCTGATTGCATTCACTTTAATAATCTTGCTTAAGTTTAATTTGTCTTCACCCGGCTCGCCACTTTGTAACTTTGTTTTATTGCAAATATTCACGCAGTTTTTATTTTCTTTTGTTAGCAGGCCAAGCCCGCTTGAGCTGCTATACTGCTCTTGTTATCAGAAGCGACCTGCCCACAACAACACAAGGTGAGGCTTTGTCAACGTGTGTGAATGTTTTGACTTAAAACTTTGGTGACTGCAGGAATTAATATTCTTGGTTCTTTCGGTAAAGTCACGTAGATAGAAAATAAAATAAAAATAACAGATACTATATTTTTTTAAATGAAGCAAAAAAGCCCACAACGTTTCTATGGCAACATTAATGTTGAAGATGCGAGGGCTTACAGGAATATTTATGACATTTGCCCTCTCATTGCGTGCCATGACAGTGCTGTTTGCACAGTCACACAAAGTCACTGTAAGATGATTTTCTTGGTCGTGTTTTTGTTTTGTTGCTTGTTGTGGTTGCACCCAATTCAAGAGCCAAATGGCTCACGGGACTATAACCAAAATAAATAAAACTGAAAATCAAAAAACTGAAACCGCGTGATGAATTTTGGGAAAGTTTTTCACTGCATCTCCAAATATATATAAAAGGCAAAGTTGTGATTGTGTGTGTCTGTTCAAAATGTTTAGTGTACTTCCTGACATGCAACAAACTGGAAATTTGCCATGTGGGTACTTTCCAGACTGTACACCGTGCAAACATTATACAAATACACTTTTGGTTTTTATTGGGGGGGGAGCTCAATAATGTATAGATTTTTTGCACGGCAAGTGAGCTGTGAAGTTAAATCTGTCACGTGACCCTCGCATGTGGAAGCGTCACACATTGTAGTGTAGCGGTTAGCGTTGTCTGTGTGTGTGTGGAAGTGTAACGCATTGTAGTGTAGCGGTTAGCGTTCTCTGTGTGTGTGTCTATGTGTGTCTGTGTGTTTGTGTCTGTGTGTGTGTCTGTGTGTGTGTGTGTCTGTGTGTTTGTGTCTGTGTGTGTGTCTGTGTGTGTGTCTGTGTGTTTGTGTTTTTGTGTCTGTGTGTGTGTGTGTCTGTGTGTGTGTCTGTGTGTGTGTCTGTGTGTGTGTCTGTGTGTTTGTGTTTTTGTGTCTGTGTGTATGTGGAAGCGTAACACATTGTAGTGTAGTGGTTAGCGCTACGCTACGCTACGAACCCGGCGACCCGAGTTCGATTCCCGCTCACGGCCACCACCGGCGACGATTATTTAAACCGCTTCTGGGCCTCCCCTAGGTCGACTCAGCCTAAAACGAGTAACTGCTGTTGTGGTGTGAACATCGCCACTGGGGAGACAAAGGCGGCCGGACGTGGTGGATCAAAGTCCCGGGCGAAGCCGGGCAGTACAGCTAGTCATGAATACATGAATGAATATAGACGTCTAAGTCACGTGTGACTGTATATATTAATTCCTCCATGGCTTGATACTGACGTGTAGATGGTGTGGATATTCTTATTTTCTGTCTGCAGCTGACGCTGGTCTGATGGAGCAAATGCACTCAGCACAGCAGCTCGGTACGACAAGTCAACATTGCGACCAGCGTGCATACAGCACGGATCGGACTGGAAATTTGACACAGCACCAGAGAACTCGCACAGGAAAGAAACCTTTCAAGTGCACTGTGTGTGACAAGGCATTTTCAGATTCATCGACTCTTAAAAAACACCAGAGAACACACACGGGAGAGAAACCCTTCAGGTGCACAATGTGCGGGGTGGCGTTTACACAGTCATATAATCTTGTAATACACCAGAGAACACACACGGGAGAGAAACCCTTCAAGTGCAGTGTTTGTGGGAAGACATTTTCAGGTTCATTTGTTCTTAAAACACACCAGAGAACACACACGGGAGAGAAACCCTTCAAGTGCAGTCTGTGCGTGAAGGCATTTGCACAGTCATCTGATCTTGTAAAACACCAGAGAACACACACGGGAGAGAAACCCTTCAGGTGCACGATGTGCAGGATGGCGTTTACACAGTCATGTAATCTTGTAACACACCAGAGAACACACACGGGAGAGAAACCCTTCAAGTGTACTCTGTGTGGGAAGGCGTTTACACTTTCATCTACTCTTGTAATACACCAGAGAACACACACGGGAGAGAAACCCTTCAGGTGCACTCCGTGCGGGAAGGCGTTTGCACAGCAACCACATCTTATAGAACACCGGAAAACACAGAAGCATCAGAAGATCCACAAGGAGTGGAGTCTGAAATCAGCTTGTGAAAGTCAAAGTGCCACAATAAGCCCATCCCTCTTGAAACAAGACCCGGAAGAAAATCCCAGCTTGGACACTTTTAAAGGTATCGAGGTGAAATATGAAGAGGTGATGGTGAAGAGGGAAGAAGTGAAGGTGAAGAGGGAAGAAGTGATGGTGAAGAGGGAAGAGATGATGGTGAAGAGTGAAGAAGTGAAGGTGAAATGTGAAGATGAAGATTCAACACCAAAATGGGACCTTCACATCGATGGAGGCAACGTAAAGCAGGAGGAGAATTCTCACTGTGAGGCAGAGTGAGGCAACTCCCAGCAGTTTGTGGAAGTGGAGGTGTGGGTGGACTTCCTCCGAGACAATCCAAAGTCAAGTGGAGACCCGGTAGATGTGTAAGCCAGAGACGATGTCGCTCCAATAGATGCACCTTTGTCACAGGCCTTTAATGACAAGAATGTGAAGTTGAACACTCAGTTCCTAGGTGCAACCTGCAGAGTAAGGGCGGCCAATCTTTGTGGACCTGTGGGTTGGGTAGATCTTTAACCAGGAGCGAGAGACAATAAGCTCCCAAGCATTCACTATGTTATTATATTTGCATTTACACGGTGCTTGCTTAACCGCCTCAGCAACACGAAGATTTGTGTCGTACCTCGTCTGAAACACTCGAAGAGCATCCCCAAGTAGCAGCTGCCCCTGTGTGGCACAAGGTGGTGGCCCTGCACCAGCCTGCATGTGGACAAGAGCCTGTCAGTAGGGGGCGATGATTGATGCATCATCTCAGTTGTGTAGTTTGTAGGTAATCTTGATTCGAAGCTTTCGTGACTGCAGGAATCCACACTCTTGAGTTCTTTTGGTAAAGTCACCACGTGGGTAGAAACATAACAGATCACGGCGTTTAGATCACAACACAAGCAATCGTCATCAGGTGGGACAACCACAGCAAGAGAAACTGCTGAAGTAGTAGGCGCCTACTCCAGCAGTTTCCTCTTATTGCTGCTGTGCTTGTCCCACCTGATGACGATTGCTTGTGTTGCCATCGAAACGCCCTCATCTATTATTTGTAGTGTAATGTTTAGAATTTGCTACATTTTGACCCAGACGCCAGCATGCAACGGCCTACTCGTTTTGAATGACGAAGCAATAGTACGTTGTACATTCACTGTTAAGCAGACGGTGCGTATTTGTAAAATAACTTCTTGTTAATACGATGTAACGTGATGCAGTCAATTTCGCTGCAGTAATTCAATGTTGTTAATATGCCCGTCAATGATTTAGAATGAATACTTGTCTGATTGTGCGCGTGCATGTAACATTTTGTCTGAGGGTCAAACATTGAATAAGTGATGTTAGGACAAAGTGTGTGTGTGTGTGTTTGGAAGTAACCTGTACAGAGAACTCAGGTGAGACTCATTGTTCTTGTGATACAGGTCAAAGGGTACTTTTGTGTTTCACAAAGCGTCTGCCTCTGGAGCAACTCATTGTCTTTGAAATAGGGAGCACGCTCGGATCATTCATCAGTTACAAGGCATACCACTTAAAAGTTACACGTATAGGAGGAGGTACATTCTCTACAACACGAATTGTAGTTTTGTCTTACGTGTTGACGTAGATTTTGTCTAGCTAGGACTATCAATGCTCCTTGCTGATTGACGTCTGGATGTTCGTACCTATCGGTTGAAGCAAACCCCACTGCTGTTGTTGAGACGCTGTGCACCAATAAGGGTCCAACACATTGACGGCCTTCAGGCCAGGAATGTCACAACATTTGCACACGAAGGACGCATTCACGCAAGTACCCCATGCTCCGTTTTGAAGTTTTAAAATGAAGCATCTTTGAATTGTGTTGTGTTTTGAATTAGATTATTTTATTTCTTCATTAAAAGCTTGTATCAATTTACATCTGGAAGACTTCATTGAAAAGGACATTTCGTGTGAATTTTCTCTCGTCATTAAGTAGATGGCCTTGCCGGGGGTTCGGTTCAATGCGGACACAAACAGTGTACACACACAATGTACACACACAGTGTACACACACACAGTGTACACACACAGTGTACACACACACAGTGTATACACACAGTGTACACACACAGTGTACACACAGTGTAAACACACACAGTGTACACACACACACAGTGTAAACACAGTGTACACACACACAGTACACACAGTGTACACACACAGTGTACACACACACAGTGTACACACACGCACAGTGTACACACACACAGTACACACACAGTGTATACACACAGTGTACACACACACACAGTGTACACACACAGTGTACACACACACACAGTGTACACACAGTGTAAACACACACAGTGTACACACACACAGTGTAAACACAGTGTACACACACAGTGTACACACACACACACAGTGTATACACACACACAGTGTACACACAGACACAGTGTATACACACAGTGTACACACACACACACAGTGTACACACAGTGTATACACACAGTGTACACACACAGTGTATACACAGACACAGTGCACACACACACGGTGTACACACACACACAGACAGTGTACACACACAGTGTATACACACAGTGTACACACGCACAGTGTACACACACACAGTGTACACACAGTGTAAACACACACAGTGTACACACACACAGTGTAAACACAGTGTACACACACACACACAGTACACACACAGTGTACACACACAGTGTATACACACAGTGTACAGACACACACAGTGTACACACACAGTGTACACACACACACAGTGTAAACACAGTGTACACAAACACAGTACACACAGTGTATATACACACACACAGTGTACACACACACAGTGTACACACACGCACAGTGTACACACACAGTACACACACAGTGTACACACACACAGTGTACACACACGCACAGTGTACACACACACAGTACACACACAGTGTATACACACAGTGTACACACACACACAGTGTACACACACACACAGTGTAAACACACACAGTGTACACACACACAGTGTAAACACAGTGTACACACATAGTGTACACACACACAGTGTACACACACACACAGTGTACACACACAGTGTACACACACACACACAGTGTATATACACACAGTGCACACACAGACACAGTGTATACACACAGTGTACACACACACACACACAGTGTATACACACAGTGTACACACACAGTGTACACACAGACACAGTGTACACACACACGGTGTACACACACACACACAGTGTACACACACAATGTATACACACAGTGTACACACACAATGTACACACACAGTGTACACACACACAGTGTACACACACAGTGTATACACACAGTGTACACACACAGTGTACACACACACAGTGTACACACACAGTGTAAACACACAGTGTACACACACACAGTGTACACACACAGTGTACACACACAAACTGTATACACACAGTGTACACACACAGTGTACACACACACAGTGTACACACACAGTGTACACACACACACAGTGTATATACACACAGTGTACACACAGACACAGTGTATACACACAGTGTACACACACAGTGTACACACAGTGTATACACACACTGTACACACACAGTGTACACACACACACGGTGTACACACACACACACAGTGTACACACACACAGTGTATACACACAGTGTACACACACAGTGTATACACACACAGTGTATACACACAGTGTACACACACAGTGTACACACACACACAGTGTAAACACACAGTGTACACACACACAGTGTACACACACAAACTGTATACACACACAGTGTACACACACAGTGTACACACACAGTGTACACACAGACACAGTGTATACACACAGTGTACACACACACACAGTGTACACACACAGTGTACACATACACACTGTATACACACAGTGTACACACACAGTGTATACACACAGTGTACACACACACACAGTGTACACACACAGTGTATACACACAGTGTACACACACAGTGTACACACACACAGTGTACACACACATACAGTGTACACACAGTGTACACACTGTGTACACACACACAGTGTACACACACACAGTATATACACACAGTGTACACACACACAGTGTACACACAATAATGTCCACGTTGTTGTTGTAGCTGAGCCCACGCTCCCAAGGGAGGGAGCAATGAAAATGAATCTAAATCAACTTAAACTCCAATCCCGCTCTGTGACGTCACCACTCAGCATTACTTCATCGGCGTGAAACGCCAGGGGGAGGTGTACCTCGCTAGTGACGTCATGTCACCAAGGTATTCATCCCTCCCCCGTCCACCGCGCTCTTGAGCGTGACGTCACCTCCGCTTGTGTCATTGCCGATTGCGTTCCAGTGCCAATCCTTATTTGGGCAAAGCTACGCCCAGTGACGGCAACTCATTAGCATAATTTATTCGTTAAAGCCGACGAGTTCATTGCCCACGACACATGGGACGAGTTACATTAACATTTATTCTCTATTTAGTTACGGAGCTGCTCATTGTGGGAGGAGCGTGTATCGTTCCCCGGATGTGCCGTCATGTCACCTGCTGCCGCGTGACGTCACGAGGTAACTGCACTGAAATCCGAGGTGAGAACTTCTCATTGCGATTGTGGTTGTGGTGGTGGTTGTTGTGGTTGTTTACCAAGGTAGAGCCTCGCTCTCTCTCGTAGGGATGTCAGTTGAGTAGCAGCGAGCATGGGAATCGATGTCCAGGTTGGAACTTTACAACGCGGGGCCTAGCCACGCGGGGCCTTGCCTCCTGCCCTCGTCTGATTGCATTCACTTTAATAATCTTGCTTAAGTTTAATTTGTCTTCACCCGGCTCGCCACTTTGTAACTTTGTTTTATTGCAAATATTCACGCAGTTTTTATTTTCTTTTGTTAGCAGGCCAAGCCCGCTTGAGCTGCTATACTGCTCTTGTTATCAGAAGCGACCTGCCCACAACAACACAAGGTGAGGCTTTGTCAACGTGTGTGAATGTTTTGACTTAAAACTTTGGTGACTGCAGGAATTAATATTCTTGGTTCTTTCGGTAAAGTCACGTAGATAGAAAATAAAATAAAAATAACAGATACTATATTTTTTTAAATGAAGCAAAAAAGCCCACAACGTTTCTATGGCAACATTAATGTTGAAGATGCGAGGGCTTACAGGAATATTTATGACATTTGCCCTCTCATTGCGTGCCATGACAGTGCTGTTTGCACAGTCACACAAAGTCACTGTAAGATGATTTTCTTGGTCGTGTTTTTGTTTTGTTGCTTGTTGTGGTTGCACCCAATTCAAGAGCCGAATGGCTCACGGGACTATAACCAAAATAAATAAAACTGAAAATCAAAAAACTGAAACCGCGTGATGAATTTTGGGAAAGTTTTTCACTGCATCTCCAAATATATATAAAAGGCAAAGTTGTGATTGTGTGTGTCTGTTCAAAATGTTTAGTGTACTTCCTGACATGCAACAAACTGGAAATTTGCCATGTGGGTACTTTCCAGACTGTACACCGTGCAAACATTATACAAATACACTTTTGGTTTTTATTGGGGGGGGAGCTCAATAATGTATAGATTTTTTGCACGGCAAGTGAGCTGTGAAGTTAAATCTGTCACGTGACCCTCGCATGTGGAAGCGTCACACATTGTAGTGTAGCGGTTAGCGTTGTCTGTGTGTGTGTGGAAGTGTAACGCATTGTAGTGTAGCGGTTAGCGTTCTCTGTGTGTGTGTCTATGTGTGTCTGTGTGTTTGTGTCTGTGTGTGTGTCTGTGTGTGTGTGTGTCTGTGTGTTTGTGTCTGTGTGTGTGTCTGTGTGTGTGTCTGTGTGTTTGTGTTTTTGTGTCTGTGTGTGTGTGTGTCTGTGTGTGTGTCTGTGTGTGTGTCTGTGTGTGTGTCTGTGTGTTTGTGTTTTTGTGTCTGTGTGTATGTGGAAGCGTAACACATTGTAGTGTAGTGGTTAGCGCTACGCTACGCTACGAACCCGGCGACCCGAGTTCGATTCCCGCTCACGGCCACCACCGGCGACGATTATTTAAACCGCTTCTGGGCCTCCCCTAGGTCGACTCAGCCTAAAACGAGTAACTGCTGTTGTGGTGTGAACATCGCCACTGGGGAGACAAAGGCGGCCGGACGTGGTGGATCAAAGTCCCGGGCGAAGCCGGGCAGTACAGCTAGTCATGAATACATGAATGAATATAGACGTCTAAGTCACGTGTGACTGTATATATTAATTCCTCCATGGCTTGATACTGACGTGTAGATGGTGTGGATATTCTTATTTTCTGTCTGCAGCTGACGCTGGTCTGATGGAGCAAATGCACTCAGCACAGCAGCTCGGTACGACAAGTCAACATTGCGACCAGCGTGCATACAGCACGGATCGGACTGGAAATTTGACACAGCACCAGAGAACTCGCACAGGAAAGAAACCTTTCAAGTGCACTGTGTGTGACAAGGCATTTTCAGATTCATCGACTCTTAAAAAACACCAGAGAACACACACGGGAGAGAAACCCTTCAGGTGCACAATGTGCGGGGTGGCGTTTACACAGTCATATAATCTTGTAATACACCAGAGAACACACACGGGAGAGAAACCCTTCAAGTGCAGTGTTTGTGGGAAGACATTTTCAGGTTCATTTGTTCTTAAAACACACCAGAGAACACACACGGGAGAGAAACCCTTCAAGTGCAGTCTGTGCGTGAAGGCATTTGCACAGTCATCTGATCTTGTAAAACACCAGAGAACACACACGGGAGAGAAACCCTTCAGGTGCACGATGTGCAGGATGGCGTTTACACAGTCATGTAATCTTGTAACACACCAGAGAACACACACGGGAGAGAAACCCTTCAAGTGTACTCTGTGTGGGAAGGCGTTTACACTTTCATCTACTCTTGTAATACACCAGAGAACACACACGGGAGAGAAACCCTTCAGGTGCACTCCGTGCGGGAAGGCGTTTGCACAGCAACCACATCTTATAGAACACCGGAAAACACAGAAGCATCAGAAGATCCACAAGGAGTGGAGTCTGAAATCAGCTTGTGAAAGTCAAAGTGCCACAATAAGCCCATCCCTCTTGAAACAAGACCCGGAAGAAAATCCCAGCTTGGACACTTTTAAAGGTATCGAGGTGAAATATGAAGAGGTGATGGTGAAGAGGGAAGAAGTGAAGGTGAAGAGGGAAGAAGTGATGGTGAAGAGGGAAGAGATGATGGTGAAGAGTGAAGAAGTGAAGGTGAAATGTGAAGATGAAGATTCAACACCAAAATGGGACCTTCACATCGATGGAGGCAACGTAAAGCAGGAGGAGAATTCTCACTGTGAGGCAGAGTGAGGCAACTCCCAGCAGTTTGTGGAAGTGGAGGTGTGGGTGGACTTCCTCCGAGACAATCCAAAGTCAAGTGGAGACCCGGTAGATGTGTAAGCCAGAGACGATGTCGCTCCAATAGATGCACCTTTGTCACAGGCCTTTAATGACAAGAATGTGAAGTTGAACACTCAGTTCCTAGGTGCAACCTGCAGAGTAAGGGCGGCCAATCTTTGTGGACCTGTGGGTTGGGTAGATCTTTAACCAGGAGCGAGAGACAATAAGCTCCCAAGCATTCACTATGTTATTATATTTGCATTTACACGGTGCTTGCTTAACCGCCTCAGCAACACGAAGATTTGTGTCGTACCTCGTCTGAAACACTCGAAGAGCATCCCCAAGTAGCAGCTGCCCCTGTGTGGCACAAGGTGGTGGCCCTGCACCAGCCTGCATGTGGACAAGAGCCTGTCAGTAGGGGGCGATGATTGATGCATCATCTCAGTTGTGTAGTTTGTAGGTAATCTTGATTCGAAGCTTTCGTGACTGCAGGAATCCACACTCTTGAGTTCTTTTGGTAAAGTCACCACGTGGGTAGAAACATAACAGATCACGGCGTTTAGATCACAACACAAGCAATCGTCATCAGGTGGGACAACCACAGCAAGAGAAACTGCTGAAGTAGTAGGCGCCTACTCCAGCAGTTTCCTCTTATTGCTGCTGTGCTTGTCCCACCTGATGACGATTGCTTGTGTTGCCATCGAAACGCCCTCATCTATTATTTGTAGTGTAATGTTTAGAATTTGCTACATTTTGACCCAGACGCCAGCATGCAACGGCCTACTCGTTTTGAATGACGAAGCAATAGTACGTTGTACATTCACTGTTAAGCAGACGGTGCGTATTTGTAAAATAACTTCTTGTTAATACGATGTAACGTGATGCAGTCAATTTCGCTGCAGTAATTCAATGTTGTTAATATGCCCGTCAATGATTTAGAATGAATACTTGTCTGATTGTGCGCGTGCATGTAACATTTTGTCTGAGGGTCAAACATTGAATAAGTGATGTTAGG
Source organism: Petromyzon marinus (assembly GCF_048934315.1). Classification (NCBI taxonomy): domain Eukaryota; kingdom Metazoa; phylum Chordata; class Hyperoartia; order Petromyzontiformes; family Petromyzontidae; genus Petromyzon; species Petromyzon marinus. The sequence goes on from NW_027422771.1 coordinate 51,477, forward strand.
ACAAAGTGTGTGTGTGTGTGTTTGGAAGTAACCTGTACAGAGAACTCAGGTGAGACTCATTGTTCTTGTGATACAGGTCAAAGGGTACTTTTGTGTTTCACAAAGCGTCTGCCTCTGGAGCAACTCATTGTCTTTGAAATAGGGAGCACGCTCGGATCATTCATCAGTTACAAGGCATACCACTTAAAAGTTACACGTATAGGAGGAGGTACATTCTCTACAACACGAATTGTAGTTTTGTCTTACGTGTTGACGTAGATTTTGTCTAGCTAGGACTATCAATGCTCCTTGCTGATTGACGTCTGGATGTTCGTACCTATCGGTTGAAGCAAACCCCACTGCTGTTGTTGAGACGCTGTGCACCAATAAGGGTCCAACACATTGACGGCCTTCAGGCCAGGAATGTCACAACATTTGCACACGAAGGACGCATTCACGCAAGTACCCCATGCTCCGTTTTGAAGTTTTAAAATGAAGCATCTTTGAATTGTGTTGTGTTTTGAATTAGATTATTTTATTTCTTCATTAAAAGCTTGTATCAATTTACATCTGGAAGACTTCATTGAAAAGGACATTTCGTGTGAATTTTCTCTCGTCATTAAGTAGATGGCCTTGCCGGGGGTTCGGTTCAATGCGGACACAAACAGTGTACACACACAATGTACACACACAGTGTACACACACACAGTGTACACACACAGTGTACACACACACAGTGTATACACACAGTGTACACACACAGTGTACACACACAGTGACACAGCGACACACACAGTGACACAGTGACACACACAGCGTACACACACACAGCGATACACACAGTGACACACGTGGTGTCAATAAAGTTACAGCCACCACGTGGTGTCAATAAAGTTACAGGAAACCGTGTGGTGTCAAAGTTACAGCCACCACGTGGTGTCAATAAAGTTACAGGAACCGTGTGGTGTCAATAAAGTTACAGCCACCACGTGGTGTCACTAAAGTTACAGCGGCTCAGGGAGGCGGACCGCGAAGCCTCGGCGAAAACCTCGTGCCGGTAAAACCCCTCACACCCCTTAGGCAGGGATCCCCTTGACCCCTCACACCCCCTAAGCAGGGATCCCCTTGACCCCTCACACCCCTAGGCAGGGATCCCCTTGACCCCTCACTCCCTAGGCAGGGATCCCCTTGACCCCTCACACCCCCTAGGCAGGGATCCCCCTATGGGCAGTGTTGAGTCTATGGTGCAGTGTTGAGTCTATGGTGCAGTGTTGAGTCTATGGTGCAGTGTTGAGTCTATGGTGCAGTGTTGAGTCTATGGTGCAGTGCTGAGTCTATGGTGCAGTGTTGAGTCTATGGTGCAGTGCTGAGTCTATGGTACAGTGTTGAGTCTATGGTGCAGTGTTGAGTCTATGGTGCAGTGTTGAGTCTATGGTGCAGTGTTGAGTGAGTCTATGGTGCAGTGTTGAGTCTATGGTGCAGTGTTGAGTCGATGGTGCAGTGTTGAGTCTATGGTGCAGTGTTGAGTCTATGGTGCAGTGTTGAGTCGATGGGCAGTGTTGAGTCTATGGGCAGTGTTGAGTCTATGGTGCAGTGTTGAGTCTATGGTGCAGTGCTGAGTCTATGGTGCAGTGCTGAGTCTATGGTGCAGTGTTGAGTCAGTGGGCAGTGTTAAGTCTATGGTGCGGTGTTGAGTCTATGGTGCAGTGTTGAGTCAGTGGGCAGTGTTGAGTCTATGGTGCGGTGTTGAGTCTATGGTACAGTGTTGAGTCTATGGTGCAGTGCTGAGTCTATGGTACAGTGTTGAGTCTATGGTGCAGTGTTGAGTCTATGGTGCAGTGTTGAGTCTATGGGTAGCAGTGTTTAGTCTATGGTGCAGTGTTGAGTCTATGGTGCAGTGTTGAGTCTATGGTGCAGTGTTGAGTCTATGGTGCAGTGTTGAGTCTATGGGCAGTGTTGAGTCTATGGTGCGGTGTTGAGTCAGTGGGCAAACGTACAAAATCAGCAGGGGATCAAATACTTTTTTCCCTCACTGTAGTAGAGACGATGGGACAAAGGGGTGTATCTACTTCATGTATTTTTGGTAAGCCGTATAATCTTGGTGGCCTGGCAGCAGAAGGTTTCAAAGATAACTGTTTGGTTTGATCAATTAATGTGGTTGAATCAGAAATGATTTTGGTTTGTATGACGAGGCTGTTGGTGGGATCTCTTTATTTTTGTATAGCTACCATCATTGAGTAATTCTTTAATTTTGTTGTTATATTCTATTTTATCCATGATGACAGTGGCATTGACCTTGTCGGCTGAGAGGATGACAATGTCATCCCTCTTTTTTAATTCATATAATAATCAAATTTGATTATTTTTATTTATTTATTCTTATTTAAATATAATCAAATTTGCTTAGTAAAATTTTAAACGGAATGTTATTTATTTATTATTTAAAATAATCAAATGTGATTATTTGTAAGTTTTATTTATTATTACTTTAAAATATTAAAATTTGGTTATAAAGAAAGGCTAAATTATTAATTAAATATTTCTGCCTTGATTTATTATGCAAAAGTGATCGAAATTGTGCAATTATTTTATTATTTATTCATTATTATTTAAAAATAATCCAATTTGATTATTTTAACATATAATGTTTATTTATTTATTATTTAATAATAATTGCATTTCATTATTTTAGTTTATACATTTTTATTTATTTATGCTTATTTTAAAAATAATCTAATTTGGTTTTTATTTATTTATTCTTATTTAAAAGTAATCAAATTTGATTATTTTTAATTTATTTTTATTTATAATGATTTTACAATAATCAAATTTGAGTATTTTTATTTATCATTTATTATTTATTTAATATTATAAAAATATAATCAAATTTTATTGTAGTCCGAGTCCGACCTAGGGGGAGGCCCACGACTGCTTCAGATCTCCGTCGCCGGCCCCAGTCGGCCGAGAGAGGCGTCACGTGACGAGTGGCTGTGGGGTCACACCAAGCCGCGCGAACATCGCCAGAGGCCACATCGATCCGAGAATCGATGTCACGCGTTGGAATCGCCCCGCCGCCGCCGCCCGCTGCTGCCGCTGACGCTCGGCGATCCGCGCGGGCGTCGTTTTCGAGCGACAGGATCGCGAATCGATTCCCTCCGGCGCTCCACGCCATCACGATGTTGACCACCGCCTCCGCCGCCCGGCACGCGGCCAAGCGCCTGGGAGTCAATGGCGAAGGCAACGACCGCGTCCAGGCGGGCGCGATGGTGAGCGTCAGTGACGAGCGACTTGACGAGGTGTTTTTATAACGAGAAGATGTTTCTTTTACTCCTCCTCGCCCAGAGCCTCGTTGTGAGGCCTGGGCCAGAGGCTTCACTCAGGCGACGTGCCACCACCACCACCAGCCGTGTTTATATTATTTAACGTGATTGTTTAGCTTTGTAACTCGCAGATTCCAGTGCCGTTGCGAAGAGCTTCTCGTTGTTGGTGTTGGGGATGGACCACGCGGACCACAGCATCGCTAGGCTCTGCTTACGTTCAGTAAAACGCGTTTTGGTAAACGTGGATTTCGTGTTCGTTAACACTTTGGGCTATTTCCAGTGTAATTTTTTTTATACGGCGTTTTCTCTTCTAAGGGTGGGTATTCTCTTTGCACTGAACTAAAATAATAAAAAAATATGAAACAATAAAAACATTACTCATTGTTTTTTTCGGTAAAGTCACGTATGTAGAAATACAATAAAATTATATTAAAACAAAAAACAATCACGACGTTTCAATCACAACGCAAGCGATCATCAGGTGTCAAGAACAAATCACGGAGGTAAATACAGCAAAAGATGAGAGACGAGAATTCAACAAACCTGAAACAACATTATGTGAAGCACATCCAGTCAGGCCAACAACACAGACACTTCCTGGCGGACCACGAATAAAAACATTGCCTACCAGGAAAAATTCGTTCATGAGGCTATCCACATATACAAGCACAGAGACAATTTCAACCGAGAAGATGGATTCTGGCTTAACAATCATTGGAAGGATTTGATAAACCATTTCGGGTCTTAATTGTTCACGCTTACGGTGGCTTTCAGACCGCATCCATTATTTTCGTCTCTCCCCTCCTCTTTTCAGAACATAGATGGACTGGTCCATCTGAACAAACTCTCAAATCGCTCTCCGTGGTGCTGACGTTAAAAAAAATGCCACTTTTATTCAAATTTTCTTGCTGTGGTTTTCACACCTGATGATGATTGCTTCTTGTGTTGCAGTCAAAACGTCGTGAGAATTGTATTGTTTTATATTTTTATTATTTTATTGTTTCCCTTCTACGTGGTGACTTTACCGGAAGAACCAAGAATATTAATCCCTGCAGTCACGAAAGCTTTAAATCAAAAGTTAAAATACTAATTAAGTAAAAATACCGATATGTTAAATGTCCCACGCGATAGCGTCGTGGGGTAGCTCTTCGACCCTCCCCAATGTGATTAAAAACTTTGCGGAATAAAACTTTACAGCGTCTACAAAAGCGCACCTGGCGGTGGGGGATGCGAGTTCCAGAGTTTGTAACTCGAGGGCCGTTTAGATTTAAAGTTAAACTCGCAAACGTTCTTAGTGATTACTGAAATGATGGCACTGAGCTATGGCCATTTTTTGCCAAACGGATGCAGATTTAAAAAGCCCTTTAATGCAAGTGTCTGCATCTGCTCCGATATCACTTGCCGGCGATGTTAGCCTTGGCTTTATTTTGGTGATTTTGAAAAAGTTTTATGGTTTGGCCATGATTGTTTTGTTGTAGTACGGAGTTAGACTGATGGCTTTAATCTTAGTTGTCTTGTGGTTGTTGTTGTTTGACTTGCATCCCACTGGGATTTTTGCACACAGCGTTGGTGTACGGTGCTATTTCAAGGATTATTTTGCTGTTTTTTCCTGGATTTTTTGTTTGCACAGTCACACAAAGTCACTTTAAGATGTTTTTATTGTTCATGTTTTTGTTTGTTGCGGTTGCACCCGATTCAAGAGCCAAATGGCTCACAGGGCTATACCAAATAAATGAAACTGAAAACTGTCTTCTCGGTATAGGAGGAAACAACAGCTTTGCACAATAGTCGTGTTGAGTTTGCTTCCTTGCCGACGTGCACAGGACACGTTTGAGGACCCACACAAGCCCCCACCGTCGGCTGTGGTTCACGTGCGGGGACTCTCGGACACAGCCCTCGAGTCGGACCTCGTGGAGGCCGTGCGGTACTTTGGCCTAGTCAGGTGACCAGTCGGTGGTGACCATTGCCCGCATGGGGAAGAAAGCTGTATTATTATTATTGTTGTTTACCGAAAACACCAAAGATTAATTCCTGCAGTCACGAAAGCTTTGAACCAAGTTTAAACCGCCTCTACGGGGAGGTGTAAGGTCTGTATCTTTGTGTCTGTCTTTGTGTTGTCTTGTGTTGTCTCTGCTTGTGTATCTGCCTTTGTGTCTGTGCTTGGATTTGTTTCTCTGTGCTGTCTCTGCCTGTGTGTCGGTCTTGGTGCTTCCGAATGTTTGCTGCCGTGCTCCACTTTGCTCTATGCATACCTCATGCTAAAATGTCCCATTGTCTCTCAGCCTTGCCTTCTCATGCTAAAATGTCCCATTGTCTCTCAGCCTTGCCTTCTCATGCTAATATGTCCCATTGTCTCTCAGCCTTGCCTTCTCTGCCTATTTAAGGCGACTTCACTGTGTGCTTGTACCTGTGCTGGTCCGCTGTACTTGAATGTCTATGTGTGTGTGTGCCGTCTGTATCTTAAATTTCATACTTAACTTGCAATTTAGCAATCTTTGAAATAACGTAATCAACCAGGCTTTGCGTTAATTGTGTTTTGACCGACCGTCTGTGTTGCTTTATTTGGTTTCCAAATTCTGCTAAACTCTTGTCTGTTTGGTATGCTTCTCTCTCTATGTCCCCTATTGTGTCGGTGTTAGTTCCCCCCTACTTGGGTGTCTGTATATACATCTGGGGTTATGTGTTTCCCCTCTCTCTTAAATTTAGCTCTTCTGTACCTGATGATGGCTGCTTGTGTTGCAACCGAAACGTCGTACGCTATTATGTAATTTTATTAATTCTTATTTATACGTGACTTTACCGAAAAAAAACAAAGATTATTGTTGTTATTATAGTTATTATTGTTATTGGTGTTGTTATTATTGTTATTATTGTTGTGGTGGTGGTGTTTGCGGACGTGGAGTGAACGTAGACCTTGGAAATTCGAGTATTACCGATTTTCGGTTCAATAACTCAAGAAATTGCATAACACAAAAATACTCGATGGTTCTTAAGCACGGGGTGGGAGATGCCCTTTCTGGGGGTGCAAGACGTGCCAGATTATTTTTTAACAAGGTAAATCCATCGAAACACATTGAGCACGGGCACGTACGCACCGCTACTTTGTTCCATCAAACCTCTAAATTAATAAACATTGTACGTTTTAAAAAAATATTGAGAACCAAAGGGGGGGTGGCAAGGCTGCAGGTTAAAGCTCAAGAACCACTTCCGTAAATAAAAAGTCGTGGCCGCGTGTGGCGGTGGACGAGAGGGCGCGGCGTTGCCCACGTCACGGCGTGATCGGCGACGCCGTGCGTGGCTTACTCGGGGCCTTGCCAGCCTGAAGTGACCAACCAAAAACCACTTCATCTTCTTTGGGGTTCTTTCGGTAAAGTCACCACCGCGTAGAATGAGAATAAAATAATAAATTAATAAAAATAACACGATAAAATTCTCACGACGTTTCGGGCCACAACACAAGTGGCCTTCATCAGGTGAAGGGACGAGACTGCCAAACTGAAATGGGACAGTCTCGTCCCTTCACCTGATGAAGGCGACTTGTGTTGTGGCCGAAACGTCGTGAGAATTTTATTGTGTTTTTTTATTAATTTATTATTTTATTCTCATTCTACGCGACTATACCGAAAGAACCAAAGAAGATGCATCCTTGCAGTCACGAAAGCTTTAAATGGAAACAAAAACCGTTTGTTTTTCAATTTCCCCAAGTCACGAATTCCCTCCGAATTAAAGTGCCGCTGCTGCTTTTGTTGTGCCGTCTGACAAAAGCGGCACACGTTCAACTGTGATTAGTAACCGTGTTAAAAATTAATATCTCGTATTGAAATGGTGCACACACGTACCTTGTTTATGTACGTTTGAAGAGGCTTCGTTTGTCAGGTGATACATCGACAGAAGAAGACTACATTACCCTCAAGATGTATTTTAAATATAATTATATTCTTACAGTACATTCAATTCCAACGTACTACACTGCCAAACTGAAATGGGACGTGGCATCTAACCTGCATCCAACCAGTCTCCACTCCGTTGCATGCATTGAAACATTTCTTGAGATCAAATGAGGTGACTTGGAGCAGACCAACCTCGTGTTTAACATTAACAACAACAGGCATGCGTTTTAAAGTCGGCCACATCTTTGAATAACGGCACTCGTTTGAATCGCTCCCTCCGTGCAGCTACGTGGTGATGATACTCAAGACGCGGCAGGCGCTGGTGGAGTTTGAAGACCCGGAGAGCTCCCGCAGCTGCGTCGACTACTCGTCCAAGGGCTCCGTCTACGTGTGCGGGCAGCCGGCCTACTTTAACTTCTCTACCAGCTAGAAGCTTTGGCGCCCTGGCGTCCTGGGGGACAACGGCAACAGCAACCACATCCTGCTCTTCACCATTCTCAACCCCATCTACCCCATCACCACGGTGGGCATTGTTACACTTACAGCAGCTGGACATTAATGTGTGAATAGTTTGTCGGGTGTGCCACGCACACACGCGCATGTTTCATTTATACGAGTGAAATTATGTCCGTTTTGGATTACAGTGAATGGCTTTGCTAAGGAAATTACATTGATCCTTTGGTTCATTTGAGGCAATTGAAGTCGTGTTTTTTGTTTGTGCTTTGAAGTCTACCAATGGCATTGAATAAAAAACAATATATAGACCTAATGTTGATTTTGGAAAGCGTTGATGTCCTGTATGGCTCGATCTTAAAAATTCACTGGAAAAAAAGCTTTTCAAATTTACTTGGTAATGCGTGCAAAATCACCTCGCTGCGTTTGTGTGCTCCATGTGGTCCTGCAGGATGTGCTTTACAACATTTGCAAACCATTTGGGCCTCTGCAACGCATTGTTATCTTCAGGAAGAATGGCCTGCAGGCCTTTGTGGAATATCCTTTCAACGAGATGCATAACCGTAACGATATGTCCGCCATTCACGTAATTTTACGTGTTATTTTGGAGATGCTAAATGTATTGTTTTTAAAATGAAATGGTCGTGTTTTCCTTAATTTTTGGCCACGTTTGTTTCGGTTGAGAGCGCCGAGAGAGCGAACTCATCTCTGAATGGAGCGGACATCTATTCGGGCTGCTGTACTCTCATAGTGGACTATGCAAGGGCAAGTACAACCGATACTTTGTACATTCACAAGTGTGTGCACCACAACCTGGGTTTTTTCACCCGCAGACCAAAGATTTCATTTAATATTATGAATTGACCACTTTGGTGAGCAAATAAGGCTGAATACACATGGCAATTCATTGCTAGATGAGGGCTTCCGCACTCGATGCCTGTTGTGGGGGTTATTTGACTTGTGTGCGGGGTAAAGGAGTGTAGCATATATTGTGGCAGCATAGAAATACAATGCACCCAATGGATTTTACAGCTGCCCACCACACAGCCCCACAACCTACAACAACCCATTGTGCATGACGGGCATCCTTGCCGTTGTCTAAAGTCAAACTTTTCCCAATTGATATTACCGTGTGAGGGTGGTTCTCATCTGAGCCAGTGCCCTGAGCCAGTTAATGGAAAATTCGCATCCAGTGGGAAGGGTAGAGTTGGTTTTCAATTCGATTTTATTTGGTGACGGGTGATTAACATTCAGCCATAGGCTGCTTTGCGAGACCTGCAGAGTACCTGAGGGGAGATGTTACATTGTTAGCAGGAAATAAAATTACAGAACAGTAATAACGAATGCATCATTTTCATAACGGGGTTATGGCACTTCAACATTTTTGAGGTATACGATCAAGGCTAACGCTTTACAGTACACGAGGAACACTGCGAATAAATAATACCGAGTTAGGCAGAGCATGCCAAACTTATGTGCGATTAAACAAGTTTGGAATTTAAATAGGCCACCGAGGGATAGCGATTTTTATCTGCAAACACGAAGGGAGCTTGTTCCAACGAAGAGGGATAATCAACACGTGATCTTAAAAAAAAACTGGTGGCAGAAGGCCACTGTTTTCCCACAACTCCGATAAGCACGCTTTTGCTACGTACGGTGCGAAAGTTTAGCTTATCGTTGACTTGCTACGTGTGGCAGCTCTTATTCATTCATCTCCCAGGAGGTTAAGGGTTGCGTTAAGTACCTCGGCTTTACCGCAAGTTGCGTGCCGTAATTGTCTCGGGGGTAATGACCGCTTAATAATTATTATGCTTGTAAATTTTAAATGGTTCTAAAGTTTCGATTTAAAGCTTTCGTGACTGCAAGGATTCATCTTCTTTGGTTCTTTCGGTAAAGTCACCACGTAGAATGAGAATAAAATAATAAAATAAAACAATAACATTATCACGACGTTTCGGCCACAACACAAGGTTGGGACGACAGGTTTGTTCCTTTCACCTGAAGAAGGCCACTTGTGTTGTGGCCGAAACGTCGTGAGAATTTTATTGCTTTATTTTATTATTTTATCCTCATTCTACGTGGTGACTTTACCGAAAGAACCAAAGAAGGTTCTAAAGTTATATAATTTTTTCCCAGCATCTATGCCCTATATGCTGGCCACGAATAATGTTTATCTTTTCCCCCTGCTGTGTCCTCTTTACAGGCGACGCGTCTGAATGTGTTTAAAAATGACTCTGAGACCTGGGACTTCACCAACCCTGGCCTCAAGCAAGGTAAGACCAATATTGAGCATATCAGAGCCGCGCTCTCTCGACAGCTGGTGGTGGTGAGCCCTCGGGTGTGTGGGGGGGGGGGGGGTGACGTTTTTAACGCAAGGGCTGGGGGGTGTGCACGGCGTGATGAAACAGGCATTGACTTTCTGTACGCGGCCGGCTTTGCCGTGTTATACTTGAAGATCAGTGGCCAAGTAGAGGGGGAAGTTTGGAGCGTTCTCAAGAGGATAATGCAGCTTCTGCACTTGAGATTTTGGTTGCAGAAAAATGTCACACCTGCAGACACTTGGTTGTCTTGAAGCACATTGGTGTACTGTTTACAATCTACAGAACTTGGTCGTTGTCACAGGAAGTTATTTGAAACGCCATTCCCCTCTTTTGTATCAATCATGCAATCACTGCAATTGTGTAGAGCTGGTCAAGGTTATTTTCGTTTATACCTATCTTCTCCATATATATAAAAGGCAAAGTTGTGAATATGTGTGTCTGTTCAAAATGTTTAGCGTACTTCCCGACATGCAACAAACTGGAAATTTGCCATGTGGGTACTTTCCAGACTGTACACCGTGCAAACATTACACAAATACACTTTTGTTTTTTGGGGGGGGGGGAGCTCGATAATGCATTTATTTTTTGCACGGCAAGTGAGCTGTGACGTCAAATCTGTCACGTGACCCGTAGTGTAGCGGTTAGCGCTACGCTGCGCTACGAACCCGGCGACCCAAGTTCGATTCCCGCTCACCGCCACCACCGGTGACGATTATTTTAACCGGTCCTGGGCCTCCCCTAGGTCGACTCAGCCTCAAACGAGTAACTGCTGTGGTGTGTGAACATCGCCACTGGGGAGACAAAGGCGGCCGGGCGTGGCGGATCCAAGTCCCGGGCGAAGCCGGGTAGTAACAGCTAGCGCAACATATAACTAAATAATCTTTGTGTTTTTTTAGCCCATGCTAAGCTTGCGTAGTTTACTCTGGGCAGATTGGTTTTAAACTCCTGCCTGTGTACTTTGTTTTTCTAGTTTACCCTTCACAACAATGTGGCAGTATAAGTGAATGTTGTGAAGAACAGGATTCACAAGGAGGCATGTGGCTGCTGGAGTGTTCAATAATCCATTGGATTAATTTTTTTGTTACCATTAAAGCTGTTGCCCTGGTACTGGACATGCGATAGACATTGCCATTAAGTTGGTGGCGTTTTAGATTTTGATCAGCTTTGAAGATTTTCCCAACGTCAAGTGCATGTGGCCCATAGGCGGGTACTCGGTTGTTCGGGGTGTATCAAGGCTGGGCATTTTTACACTACAGTGTAAAACCTTGCATTGCGAGCATAATTCGTTCCGGGAACGTGTTTGTAATCCAAAGCGCTCGTACATCAAAGCACTCGTCTATCAGTTGTGTGATCACGTGACTCACGGCAGTACAAAGTGTGTCTACACGTACACTGCTCGTATTGCAAGACCTCGCTCGTTTATCAAGTTAATATTTATTTTCAATTTTAGCTCGTCTTGCAAAACACTTGCAGACCAAGTTACTCGCAATCCAAGGTTTTACTTTTATATTTAGATTTACCAGGGTGTGTGTCTGTTGGATCAGAAGTAGGTGCCAACTTTCACTGGCATATTTGAGGTGGACATTGAACGTTGCGTTTTTATATTTTGTAGGGTTGAGAAACCTTGACTGCATTATGTGGTGTCTGGATACTTAATACGCCTATTTAATAAACCTATTTAATAAGTATTTAATGAGCCTATGTATTAAGTCTATTTAATAAGCCTTTTTAATAAGCCTATTTAATAAGTCTATTTAATAAGCCTATTTAATAAGCCTATTTAATAAGCCTATTTAATAAGCCTATTTAATAAGCCTATTTTATAAGTATTTAATGAGCCTATTCAAAAAGTCTATTTAATAAGCCTATTTAATAGGGCTATTTAATAAGTCTAAGTTGCTGAAATAAACCTATTTAATAAGCCTAAGTTGCTAAAATAAGCCTATTTAATAATTTAATAAGCATAATCTTTCGGTAAAGTCACGTAGAATGAGAATAAAATAATAAATTGATAAAATAAAATAACACAATAATATTCTCACGACGTTTCGGCCACAACACAAGCGGCCTTCATCAGGTGAAGGGAGCGAGACTGTCTGGTAGGACAGCGCTGGAGTGAGAGAGCCACGTTCAGATCACGGCTTTTAAGCTGTGTGAGAGGAACAAAGAGCCTTGACGAAGGAATTAGCATAAAATTTAGCATTGAAAAGGCTGAATGATTAGCTTGTGACTGGTCACAGAAATAGCTGGTTCAATGAGCCACTCTGTCTACAGGAAAGCTACCCATACAGATGCTTACTTGAAACCGGATTCCCACCACCATCCATCCCAGAAGAACTGCCTCATCAAGACTCTATACCATAGAGCCCAATGCATTTCCGACCAGGAACACATAAGCAGTGAACTCAAGCACGTACACCAGGCTCTCAGGGCTAATGGCTACTCCGACTACACAATCCGCAAAGCCATCACTCCAGTCATGAAGAAGGATCCTCTTGTGGAGCCACTCAAAACCATCACCTTACCCTACATTGCAGGGGTCACTAAAAATATCTCCAAAATCCTGAATAAACACAAGATCCAGGTCCGATTCAACACAGTACACAAAATCCGTGATTTAGTTCCATCTGTAAAAGATGCTCTTCCAGACATACAGTACCCGGGCGTTTACAAACTAAAGTGCCTCTGTGGTAGTAGCTACATTGGAGAAACCAAAAGACATATCTCGGACCGCATCCGCGAACATAAAGCAGACTTGAAACACGGTAAGACGAACTCCTCTGCCGTGGCAGATCACTGTTACAATTCAGTGGGCTCACATGACATTGACTTCTCCAAGACGGAGGTTCTTTGCAAACCAACTGGCTACCATGAGAGATTCGTTCATGAGGCCATTCACATATACAAGCACAGAGACAATTTCAACCGAGAAGATGGATTCAGGCTTAGTAACCACTGGAAAGATGTGTTAAATCATTTCTGTTCTTAATTAATTGTAATTTTACGATGACCTTCAGACCGCAGCTCTTTCGCCAGCATTGCCTCTTAATACCTCTCACACCACGGTTAATGGTATGGTTTACAACATGGAGTATACTAGGGCTTCGCAGCTGTCTCTCTCCCCCTCCTCTGTTCCGACCATGGACGAACTCGTCCGTCTGAACGGGGCCCGTAGCTATCCGTGGTACGGAAATTTGAGGGTAAGAATCCACCCATTTTTTCGCCATATAGCATTGTGATATATAACGACTTATGGTTGGTAGCTTAGCTGATTGGAGAATATAGAGTTTATTGATAACATGAAGGTAATTTATATTTTAGTTTTTATTGGTTCACTATATAGTACTGTGAATAGCTCAATGCTAAATTCGCCTAGTTATTTCAATGCTAAATTCTCCTGTTTTGATTTGTACTAAGTGCCTCGGTGAATGTGTATGCTCTGACTTCAACGTAACTATTTCTGTAGCAGATACAAGCGATTGCCTTAATTTAGCTATTTCAATGCTAAATTCTATGCTAATTCCTTTTAACAATGGGTGCCTCTGCGGAGGTGTATGCTTTAACTTTTAACATAGCTATTTCTGTGACCAGTCACAAGCTAATCATTCAGCCTTTTCAATGCTAAATTTTATGCTAATTCCTTCGTCAAGGCTCTTTGTTCCTCTCACACAGCTTAAAAGCCGTGATCTGAACGTGGCTCTCTCACTCCAGCGCTGTCCTACCAGACAGTCTCGCTCCCTTCACCTGATGAAGGCCGCTTGTGTTGTGGCCGAAACGTCGTGAGAATATTATTGTGTTATTTTATTTTATCAATTTATTATTTTATTCTCATTCTACGTGACTTTACCGAAAGAACCAAAGAAGATGAATCATTGCAGTCACGAAAGCTTTAAATCGAAATTTAATAAGCATAAGTTGCTGAAATAAGCCTATTTAATAAGCCTAAGTTGCTGAAATAAGCCTATTTAGTAAGGCTATTTAATAAGTCTAAGTTGCTGAAATAAACCTATTTAATAAGCCTAAGTTGCTAAAATAAGCCCATTTAATGAGGCTATTTAATAAGTCTATTTAATAAGCCTATTTAATACGCCTATTTAATAAACCTATTTAATAAGTATTTAATGAGCCTTTTTAATAAGCCTATTTATTGAGCCTATTTAATGAGCCTATTTAATAAGTCTATTTAATAAGCCTATTTAATACGCCTATTTAATAAGTATTTAATGAGCCTATTTAATAAGTCTATTTAATAAGCCTATTTAATAGGCCTATTTAATAAGTCTAAGTTGCTGAAATAAGCCTATTTAATAAGCCTGAGTTGCTGAAATAAGCCTATTTAATAAGCCTAAGTTGCTGAAATAAGCCTATTTAATAAGGCTATTTAATAAGTCTAAGTTGCTGAAATAAACCTATTTAATAAGCCTAAGTTGCTAAAATAAGCCTATTTAATGAGGCTATTTAATAAGTCTATTTAATAAGCCTATTTAATAAACCTATTTAATAAGTCTATTTAATAAGCCTATTTAATGAGTCTATTTAATAAGTCTATTTAATAAGCCTATTTAATAAGTATTTAATGAGCCTATTTAATAAGCCTATTTATTGAGCCTATTTAATAAGCCTATTTATTGAGCCTATTTCATACGCCTATTTAATTAGTCTATTTAATAAGCCTATTTAATAAGCCAATTTAATAAGCCTATTTAATACGCCTATTTAATAAGCCTATTTAATACGCCTATTTAATCAACCTCTTTAATAAGTATTTAATGAGCCTATCTATTAAGTCTATTTAATAAGCTTTTTAATAAGCCTATTTAATAAGTCTATTTAATAAGCCTATTTAATAAGCCTATTTAATAAGCCTATTTAATAAGCCTATTTAATACGCCTATTTAATAAACCTATTTAATAAGTATTTAATGAGCCTATGTATTAAGTCTATTTAATAAGCCTTTTTAATAAACCTATTTAATAAGTCTATTTAATAAGCCTATTTAATAAGCCTATTTAATAAGCCTATTTAATAAGTCTAAGTTGCTGAAATAAACCTATTTAATAAGCCTAAGTTGCTAAAATAAGCCTATTTAATAATTTAATAAGCATAAGTTGCTGAAATAAGCCTATTTAATAAGCCTAAGTTGCTGAAATAAGCCTATTTAGTAAGGCTATTTAATAAGTCTAAGTTGCTGAAATAAACCTATTTAATAAGCCTAAGTTGCTAAAATAAGCCTATTTAATGAGGCTATTTAATAAGTCTATTTAATAAGCCTATTTAATACGCCTATTTAATAAACCTATTTAATAAGTATTTAATGAGCCTTTTTAATAAGCCTATTTATTGAGCCTATTTAATAAGTCTATTTAATAAGCCTATTTAATAAGCCTATTTAATAAGCCTATTTAATAAGCCTATTTATTGAGCCTATTTAATAAGTCTATTTAATAAGCCTATTTAATAGCCTATTTAATAAACCTATTTAATAAGTATTTAATGAGCCCATGTATTAAGTCTATTTAATAAGCCTTTTTAATAAGCCTATTTAATAAGTCTTTTTAATAAGCCTATTTAATAAGTCTATTTAATAAACATATTTAATAAGTATTTAATGAGCCTATTTAATAAGCCTATTTATTGAGCCTATTTAATAAGCCTATTTATTGAGCCTATTTAATAAGCCTATTTATTGAGCCTATTTAATACGCCTATTTCTTGCGCCTATTTAATAAGTCTATTTAATACGCCTATTTAATACGCCTATTTAATAAGCCTATTTAGTAAGCCTATTTAATAAGCCTATTTAATAAGCCTATTTAATAAGCCTATTTATTGAGCCTATTTAATAAGTCTATTTAATAAGCCTATTTAATAAGCCTATTTAATAAGTATTTAATGAGCCTATTTAATAAGTCTATTTAATAAGCCTATTTAATAGGCCTATTTAATAAGTCTAAGTTGCTGAAATAAGCTTATTTAATAAGCCTAAGTTGCTGAAATAAGCCTATTTAATAAGGCTATTTAATAAGCATAAGTTTCTGAAATAAGCCTATTTAATAAGCCTAAGTTGCTAAAATAAGCATATTTAATGAGGCTATTTAATACGTCTATTTAATAAGCCTATTTAATAAACCTATTTAATAAGCCTATTTAATAAGCCTATTTAATACGCCTATTTAATCAACCTATTTAATAAGTATTTAATGAGCCTATTTAATAAGCCTATTTATTGAGCCTATTTAATAAGCCTATTTATTGAGCCTATTTATTGAGCCTATTTAATAAGTCTATTTATTAAGCCTATTTAATAAGCCTATTTATTGAGCCTATTTAATGAGCCTATTTAATAAGTCTATTTAATAAACATATTTAATAAGCCTATTTAATAAGCCTATTTAATAAGCCTATTTATTGAGCCTATTTAATAAGCCTATTTATTGAGCCTATTTAATAAGCCTATTTATTGAGCCTATTTAATACGCCTATTTCTTGCGCCTATTTAATAAGTCTATTTAATACGCCTATTTAATACGCCTATTTAATAAGCCTATTTAGTAAGCCTATTTAATAAGCCTATTTAATAAGCCTATTTAATAAGCCTATTTAATAAGCCTATTTATTGAGCCTATTTAATAAGTCTATTTAATAAGCCTATTTAATAAGTATTTAATGAGCCTATTTAATAAGTCTATTTAATAAGCCTATTTAATAGGCCTATTTAATAAGTCTAAGTTGCTGAAATAAGCTTATTTAATAAGCCTAAGTTGCTGAAATAAGCCTATTTAATAAGGCTATTTAATAAGCATAAGTTTCTGAAATAAGCCTATTTAATAAGCCTAAGTTGCTAAAATAAGCATATTTAATGAGGCTATTTAATACGTCTATTTAATAAGCCTATTTAATAAACCTATTTAATAAGCCTATTTAATAAGCCTATTTAATACGCCTATTTAATCAACCTATTTAATAAGTATTTAATGAGCCTATTTAATAAGCCTATTTATTGAGCCTATTTAATAAGCCTATTTATTGAGCCTATTTATTGAGCCTATTTAATAAGCCTATTTATTGAGCCTATTTCATACGCCTATTTAATTAGTCTATTTAATATGCCTATTTAATAAGCCTATTTATTGAGCCTATTTAATAAGTCTATTTATTAAGCCTATTTAATAAGCCTATTTATTGAGCCTATTTAATAAGTCTATTTAATAAGACTATTTAATAGCCTATTTAATAAGTATTTAATGAGCCTATTTAATAAGTCTATTTAATAAGCCTATTTTAATAGGCCTATTTAATAAGTCTAAGTTGCTGAAATAAGCCTATTTAATAAGCCTAAGTTGCTGAATGAGCCTATTTCATAAGCCTAAGTTGCTGAAATAAGCCTTTTTAATAAGTCTAAGTTGCTGAAATAAGCCTATTTAATAAGCCTAAGTTGCTGAAATAAGCCTATTTAATAAGGCAATTTAATAAGCCTAAGTTGCTGAATAAGCCTATTTAATAAGCCTAAGTTGCTAAAATAAGCCTATTTAATGAGGCTATTTAATACGTCTATTTAATAAGCCTATTTAATAAACCTATTTAATAAGCCTATTTAATAAGCCTATTTAATACGGCTATTTAATAAGTCGATTTAATAAGCCTATTTAATAAGCCTATTTAATAAGCCTATTTAATAAGCCTATTTTTTAAGCCTACTTAATGAGCCTATTTAATAAGCCTATTTAATTAGTATTTAATGAGCCTATTTAATAAGCCTAAGTTGCTGAATAAGCCTATTTAATAAGCCTAAGTTGCTGAAAAAGGCCTATTTAATAAGCCTATTTAATAAGCCTAAGTTGCTGAATAAGCCATTTAAAAAGCCTAAGTTACTGAAATAAGCCTATTTAATAAGTCTAAGTTGCTGAAATAAGTCTATTTAATAAGCCTTTTTAATAAGCCTATTTAATAAGTCTTTTTAATAAGCCTATTTAATAAGTCTATTTAATAAACATATTTAATAAGTATTTAATGAGCCTATTTAATAAGCCTATTTATTGAGCCTATTTAATAAGCCTATTTATTGAGCCTATTTAATAAGCCTATTTATTGAGCCTATTTAATACGCCTATTTCTTGCGCCTATTTAATAAGTCTTTTTAATACGCCTATTTAATACGCCTATTTAATAAGCCTATTTAGTAAGCCTATTTAATAAGCCTATTTAATAAGCCTATTTAATAAGCCTATTTATTGAGCCTATTTAATAAGTCTATTTAATAAGCCTATTTAATAAGCCTATTTAATAAGTATTTAATTAGCCTATTTAATAAGTCTATTTAATAAGCCTATTTAATAGGCCTATTTAATAAGTCTAAGTTGCTGAAATAAGCTTATTTAATAAGCCTAAGTTGCTGAAATAAGCCTATTTAATAAGGCTATTTAATAAGCATAAGTTGCTGAAATAAGCCTATTTAATAAGCCTAAGTTGCTAAAATAAGCATATTTAATGAGGCTATTTAATAAGTCTATTTAATAAGCCTATTTAATAAACCTATTTAATAAGCCTATTTAATAAGCCTATTTAATACACCTATTTAATAAACCTATTTAATAAGTATTTAATGAGCCTATTTAATAAGCCTATTTATTGAGCCTATTTAATAAGCCTATTTATTGAGCCTATTTATTGAGCCTATTTAATAAGCCTATTTATTGAGCCTATTTCATACACCTATTTAATTAGTCTATTTAATAAGCCTATTTAATAAGCCTATTTATTGAGCCTATTTAATAAGTCTATTTAATAAGCCTATTTAATAAGCCTATTTATTGAGCCTATTTAATGAGCCTATTTATTAAGTCTATTTAATAAGCTTATTTAATAAGCCTATTTAATAAGCCTATTTAATAAGCCTATTTATTGAGCCTAATTAATAAGTCTATTTAATAAGACTATTTAATAGCCTATTTAATAAGTATTTAATGAGCCTATTTAATAATTCTATTTAATAAGCCTATTTTAATAGGCCTATTTAATAAGTCTAAGTTGCTGAAATAAGCCTATCTAATAAGCCTAAGTTGCTGAATGAGCCTATTTCATAAGCCTAAGTTGCTGAAATAAGCCTTTTTAATAAGTCTAAGTTGCTGAAATAAGCCTATTTAATAAGCCTAAGTTGCTGAAATAAGCCTATTTAATAAGGCAATTTAATAAGCCTAAGTTGCTGAATAAGCCTATTTAATAAGCCTAAGTTGCTAAAATAAGCCTATTTAATGAGGCTATTTAATAAGTCTATTTAATGAGGCTATTTAATACGGCTATTTAATAAGTCGATTTAATAAGCCTATTTAATAAGCCTATTTAATAAGTCTATTTAATAAGCCTATTTAATAAGCCTATTTAATAAGCCTATTTAATAAGCCTATTTTTTAAGCCTACTTAATGAGCCTATTTAATAAGCCTATTTAATTAGTATTTAATGAGCCTATTTAATAAGCCTAAGTTGCTGAATAAGCCTATTTAATAAGCCTAAGTTGCTGAAAAAGGCCTATTTAATAAGCCTATTTAATAAGCCTAAGTTGCTGAATAAGCCATTTAAAAAGCCTAAGTTACTGAAATAAGCCTATTTAATAAGCCTAAGTTGCTGAATAAGCCATTTAAAAAGCCTAAGTTGCTGAAATAAGCCTATTTAATAAGCCTAAGTTGCTGAAATAAGCATATTTAATAAGTCTAAGTTGCTGAAATAAGGCTATTTAATAAGTTGAAGTTGCTGAAATAATCCTATTTAATCAGCGTAAGTTGCTGAAATAAGCCTATTTAATAAGGCTATTTAATAAGCCTAAGTTGCTGAAATAAGCCTATTTAATAAGGCTATTTAATGAGCCTAAGTTGCTGAAATAAGCCTATTTAATAAGCCTAAGTTTCTGAACTAAGCCTATTTAAAAACGTATATTTAATAAGTCTAAGTTGCTGAAATAAACCTATTTAAAAATGCTATTTAATAAGCCTAAGTTGCTGAAATAAACCTGTTTAATAAGGCTATTTAATAAGCATAAGTTGCTGAAATAAGCCTATTTAATAAGCCTAAGTTGCTGAATAAGCCTATTTCATAAGCCTAAGTTGCTGAAATAAGCCTTTTTAATATGTCTAAGTTGCTGAAATAAGCCTATTTAATAAGCCTAAGTTGCTGAAATAAGCCTATTTAAATAGGCTATTTAATAAGCCTAAGTTGCTGAATGAGCCTATTTAATAAGTCTATCTTGTCTTTGTTCGGAAGATCATCAAAAAGTTCATTGGCTACATCCAGCATGAACGTTTTAGCATACTCGCCATCTGTGAATGGTTTTCCGTTCCTCACTATTGCTAAAGAACCAGCAAAGCTAGCCGAATTATAGTCACCTTGCCGGGTCCATACGCGGAGTTGCTGCTGGCTAGCTTGCACCCTGCTCAGAAGCTCTTGGCACGCTTTCTTTCTGCTGTCTCCCGCAGGGTATTTTGATGCAAAGGTAGCGTGGCGCGTGTCGAAGTGCCGCTTTACATTCGACCGTTTCAACGATGTAATTTTGTCATTGCAAATTAGACACACCGCAGAACCCGCTCTCTCCACAAAGGCGAATTCTTCGGTCCATTCGTCCTGAAATGTACGATACTCGTCGTCTTTTTTTCTTTTCGCCATCTTCTTCGTCGAAGGGTTAGCTTTGAGCTAATGACCGAGCAGACGCAGTCTCAGACTGATTCAAAAGGGGGCGTTTACCTGTTTTACCCAGCAACGGCAAACGTAGGCCAGTATCATCCAATTAAAATAATGGACAATTGCTCCTGCAGCCCTGAACAGGACATGCGCAGTGAAAAATCGATGGATGGATTAAAACAAGTGAGAATATTTTGTTTTATCTGCGAGCCATATGCAATCATCAAAAGAGCCACATCTGGCTCGCGAGCCATAGGTTCCCGACCCCTGTGTTAGAGCTTTCAACAGACAACGGGACAAGAAGTCAAAGCTCATCGAGACGCTGACCTTCCTCAAAAGATGCCGCGACAACAAGCTTAAAGGACTCGACCTGGGCTTTGCTGTCTTCACTCCAACGCTGTCCTCTGGACAGCCCGGTCCCTTCACCTGATGAAGGCCACTTGTGTTGTGGCCGAAACGTCGTGATTTTTTGTTATTTTATTTTTACCTACGTGACTTTACCGAATAGAACCAAAGAGCACTTGAAATTTGGAACATGATAAAATAAATAAAAACAGTTTCTTCGCGCTATTCCCTCCCTTCCGCCCTCGTCTCGGCAGCGCGTCAAGGCAGCGGTCGATTGCGCCGGGCCAGGCGTTCGAGCTGCCGGACGGCACCGACAGCTACAGGGACTACGCAGGTTCTCGCAACCACCGCTACGCCGACAGCGAGAAGGCGGCGAAGAACCGCAACCAGCGTCCCACCGCGGTGCTGCACTTCTTCAACGCGCCCACGGACATCACGGCCGAGATGTTCGCGCAGGTCCGTGCCCCCGCCGCCCCTTCAGCCTGCTGCCAGCAGCGCAGAAGGGGAGCGCGTTCGGTTTCTTTAAAAGTTTTCCCAGGTGAAGCTTTTATAAATATTCAAGTCCAAAGTTTGCACGTGAAACAATCGTGGGTTTTTAAGATGAGCCTATTGATGTTGTGGAGTTTGTGGTGGCCAATGACACGTTTCCTGTGATGGGACAAATGTAAAATGGTGTAATGTAGTTTCCTTTCAGCGGTTAAAACATAAGATGTATAAATAATGCAGTCGATGTTCCAAAGGGACTTTTTTGTTACAGACTAGACAACACCTCGCGTTAATTTGTCCTGTTTAATACATTACGATTCATATTCATTCGTATTCGAAAGGTTTACATTTCAGTCTTTGGACATTGTTTCTGCAAATGGTTGCATTCCCCCTGAGTCTATGCTTGGTGTTCACAATAATCTGAGCACTTTAAAAGACTGCTCCAAAGCTGGCGAATGTAAATTTAAAAATGGACAACGGGATTTGTGCCTGCAATTAAAATGACATCTCCCGAATGCTTTACCGGTGCACGTTAACTGTTACCAACTATAACGTGAACGCCGCCCGTTCTGTCCCCGCAGCTGTGCGACGAAATGTCGATTGCGAAGCCCCGCTCTTTCAAAGTGTTTTCTGGAAAAAGTAAGTCCCGCAAAGTATGTTTATTATTTATCTTACGTGTCATGGCACAGAATAAATCGTGTACTGTATTCTCCATGCAATCGTCGCTTGATTTACAGCACGACACCAGATGATCTGCAACGTGTGCTATGAGGCCATGCTCAAGAAACCCTGTGAGAAATTCTCTCCCGAGAGCAATCCTTGCTATTCACTCGCGCCCAAGCTGACTGAAGCGTGTTAGCGTAGCCAAGGCATCGGACTGAAGCCTTCCTGCTGCAGAAATTCACCGACGACTGACCCCACCCTTTAAACACGGCAAAGGGTTTCATATTCTTGGTTCTTTAGGTAAAGTCACGTAGAAGGGAAACAACAAAATAATAAATATATACAAACACAGACAATTTCAACCGAGAAGATGGATTCTGGCTTAGCAATCATTGGAAGGATTTGATAAACCATTTCGGGTCTTAATTGATTGTTCACGCTTACGGTGGCTTTCAGACCGCATCCATTATTTTCGTCTCCCCCCTCCTCTTTTCAGAACATAGATGGACTCGTCCATCTGAACAACTGCCAAATCGCTCTCCGTGGTGCTAACGTTAAAAATAACCGCCACTTTTTTCAAATTTTCTTGCTGTGGTTTTCACACCTGATGATGATTGCTTGTGTTGCAGTCGAAACGTCGTGAGAATTTTATTGTTTTATATTTTTATTATTTTATTGTTTCCCTTCTACGTGGTGGTGACTTTACCGAAAGAACCAAGAATATGAATCCCTGCAGTCACGAAAGCTTTAAATCAAAATGGTGAAGGGTGTTGCGTTTTACACGACCCAAATGACTCCATGAGCAACGGTCCGTCCACGTGTCCAGCCGATAGGAGCGTGTCCGGCCTGATGGAGTGGGAGACCAAGAACGATGCCATGGAGGCTCTGGCGTGCATTAACCATCACCCCCTGAAGAACGCAAGTAAGTTGTGGGGTGTTGGCCATTTGTGTTGGTGCGATGACATTGAAGCGGTGCTGCATTATCGGCAAATCTTTGGTCGCACGCTCTGTTGAGCACCTAATGTTCAGATTTGGGGGGGGGCGCTTGTTATTACCATAGCACCATCTGTGTACACTGGCTGCCTAGCAGCCTTGGGTGAAATTGCAGGAAGTGAAAGCAGTTGTAGATTATTGTATTATATATTAACAGGTTGTTATTTATGGGCGATTTGGATTTCATTGTTTGCATATACAGAATGGAATTGAAAATTGACATAGCCAAGCACTTTCACTTATCACAACTCAACGTTATCTTAGCTCCCTGAACGAGTTTGTCGACATCGACAAAGACCCTCCTAAGAATCGCTTCATTGTTTTAAGTTTTTGTGTGCTCCAGTGAAGACGACATGTGGCTCCCCTGTTTTTATTTTCTCAGATGTTCCATACTTCTACACCCTCAAACTGTGCTTCTCCACTGCCCAGCCTTCATAGAAGACAACTCAACATGTTTCATGCCGTATTGAACGTCGGTGTCAACATCATTGTCACTTTGTGTATTATTTGTGAATGTCCCATCACTCTTGTTGAAAGTTAACCGTGGGTATAGGTCGAAAGTGCAATTTGACGCGTTTACATTTTAGTTGTCATTTTTTGGAGGATTAATTTAGATTTCTATATTGACTGCACCGAAAGATTTTAAAGGTCGCAGTGGAAATGAAGAATGTTGAAATTAAAATAATTATGGTTAGTCTCCTTAACCTGCCGAGTTTGTCTGCCGTGTGCATTGCCATTTTGTCCATGAGCCCCAAACCAGATTTCACTTGGCAGTCCTCGGGTGCCGTAACTTTAGCGGCTCCAATTAATTTACAATTTGGGGGGGTTCTCAACTTGCTCATAGCCAAAGTTTTTGCTCCCACCACGAGTGATGCTCCTTTCTTGCTGTAGCCCATTGCACTAATATTGCCCATTTAATTTCATAACGGAGAGCTCTGAAATAAATGCCAAAGAGACCCTTTTGGGGGGGGGGCTGGTAAAAATATACCCCGACTCATTGACAATCCCATTGAAAAACATGGGTTGGCATTCTGTACAGTGCGTGTATTTAGCAGGTTAATACGCTTGCAAATATAAACCCCAAGAGAAAATAGAACAGTGTTTGAAAATAAAAGCATGGAGAGATGCATGTTTGACATCGAACTGGAATCGATTGAACATGAGCTTGGAGACATGAAGGAAGTTGGGCATAGGGTAGGTGAGTGACTGAGTGAATGAGTGACTGAGTGTGTGGGTGGCTAGGTGAGTGACTGAGTGAATGAGTGACTGTGTGGGTGGCTAGGTGAGTGACTGCATGAATGAGTGACTGTGTGGGTGGCTAGGTGAGTGACTGTGGGTGGCTAGGTGAGTGACTAAGTGTGTGGGTGGCTAGGTGAGTGACTGAGTGAATGAGTGACTGAGTGTGTGGGTGGCTAGGTGAGTGACTGAGTGTGTGGGTGGCTAGGTGAGTGAATGAGTGACAGTGTCTGGGTGGCTAGGTGAGTGTGTGTGTGGGTGGCTAGGTGAGTGACTGTGTGGGTGGCTAGGTGAGCAACTGTGTGTGTGGGTGGCTAGGTGAGTGAGTGACTGTGTGTGGGTGTCTAGGTGAGTGAGTGAATGAGTGACTGAGTGTGTGGGTGGCTAGGTGAGTGAGTGACTGAGTGTGTGGGTGGCTAGGTGAGTAACTGTGTGTCTGTGTGGGTGGCTAGGTGAGTGAGTGACTGAGTGTGTGGGTGGCTAGGTGAGTGACTGTGTGTGTGTGGGTGGCTAGGTGAGTGAGTGACTGAGTGTGTGGATGGCTAGGTGAGTGACTGTGTGTGTGTGTGGGTGGCTAGGTGAGTGAGTGACTGAGTGTGTGGGTGGCTAGGTGAGTGACTGTGGGTCTGTGTGGGTGACTTATCAGGGACGGGTCCCGTGTGGCCAGTGGTCGAGACCTGTACCTTGGCTGGGTCAGGTCAGACTAGCCTCCCCAAGGACCCCCTTAGCCGGAGGACCCCGAGACCCTAGCCCAGGAATAGGGCGAGTTAGACCGAAGCCGTACCTCCTCAGCTAGCAGCCGGTGAAGGGGCCGTTATCCCTTCAAGTAGAAGGCTGTATTGTATTGTTAAGCACCTTTGTAATAAATAAGCGTTGCCTCTACCGATTCGTCTCTACGCTGTCTTAAAGAACCCATTACACATGTACAGGCATAGCTCTTACGTCTTTAACCATTGAACTTGTTTTAAATATATATAAAATGCTCTAAACATTTATCATGTGCACAGTATTGTAATATAGGCGGGTACTGATACCCCAATGAAGTAGTGCTCATATTTGGTCAGAGGAAAACCAATGCTCATTCGGTAATGTATCTCCATTGGAAGCATGTTATGATGACCTCCTACAGCGCTGTTTCACGAAGTGTTCCGTTTATCAAGAACGCATCCTGAGCGCCATAACAGACTCACATAAAACTGAAGACCGCCTGGGATCAAACTTACAAAATAAGCGGATGAGAGCAGGTTGGTGTGCTTTTGGAAAATGTAACTTGATAATGAAACGCAAGACCCAATCTAGATGTGACTCACTTGCAGCACTCCACTGCCCCTACTCCACACCCCCTCCACTCTCTCCTCCCTGGCTCCTCCCCCCTCTCTTACCTACATAGCCTCTTGTCACGGCAGCCCTTTTGCCCACTTCACCAATTGTTTTCTTGCTGTGGTTGTCCCACCTGACGGCGGACGCTTGTTGTGCTGCGCCCGAAACGTCGCGGATTTAATTTATTTTATACCTACCACGTGACTTTACCTAAAGAACCAAAGAGCGAGGCCCAATGTTTAGAGCGTTAAAGGGTATGTAAAGCAAGGCTAAAGGCACGTAGAGGCACAACCATAAGATAACATAACACATTCTCCTGCGGAGGGAGCTGGTAGTAGGAACATTGGGCTGCTCGGTCAATGGCCAGGGTCAACGGCGGCACCATCACGTGGTGTATTCCGTAAATATGCTCGACATCAGCTTTTGTGAGGACTGCTGTATCCCAACACGTACCAGGGTGAACTTTAACAACAATAAGCCCTGGTTCTCAGCAAAGCTCAGAAGGTTGAGGTTGGAGAAGGAGGAAGTGTTTAGGAGTGGGGATAGAGACAGATTCAAGGAGTCGATGAACAGGTTTAGCAAAGCGGTGAGAGAGGCTAAACGACTACTCAGAGAGACTAAAACACCAGTTCTCTACTAACGACGCTGCTTCTGTCTGGAGAGGGCTCAGGCAGATCACCAACTACAAACCCAGAACCCCCCACACCACTAACGACTCCCGCCTAGCCAACGACCTGAACGAGTTCTACGTTAGATTTGAAGGACAATTGGACTATCCTGAACCACCCCTTCCCACCCGAGAGGCCCCACCCATACTACAGAGACGATTCTCTCCTTTCAGGAGGGAGAAGTTAATAGACTTTTCAAGAGGCAGAATCCACGCAAAGCAGCCGGGTCGGATCTGTCTCTCCAGCGACCCTCAGACACTGCGCTGACCAGCTGTCTCCAGTGTTCACCAACATCTTTAACACCTCCCTGGAGACATGCCATGTACCAGCCTGTCTCAAGTCCTCCACCATCATCCCTGTGCCCAAAAAGCTAAGGCCAACAGGACTAAATGATTACAGACCGGTCGCCCTTACATCTGTGGTAATGAAGTCTTTTGAGCGCCTGGTCCTGGCACACCTCAAAGCCATCACAGACCCTCTCCTGGACCCCCTTCAGTTCGCCTACAGAGCCAACAGGTCTGTGGACGACGCAGTTAACATGGCCCTCCACTTCACCCTACAGCATCTGGACGCCCCAGCATCCTATGCCAGGATCCTGTTTGTGGACTTCAGCTCTGCCTTCAACACCATCATCCCTGCCCTGCTTCAGGACAAGCTCTTCCAGCTGAACTTGCCCTACACCACCTGTAAATGGATCACAGACTTCCTGTCTGACAGGAAGCAGTGCGTTAAGCTGGGAACACAAATCTCTGACTCCAGGTCCATCAGCACCGGAACTCCTCAGGGCTGCGTCCTTTCCCCACTGCTTTTCTCCCTGTATACCAACAGCTGCACCTCCAATCATCTGTCCGTCAAACTCTTGAAGTTTGCGGACGACACCACCCTCATTGGGCTGATCTCTGGTGGGGATGAGTCTGACTATAGGTGGGAAGCTGACAACCTGGTGACCTGGTGTAGCCAGAACAATTTAGAGCTAAATGCTCTAAAGACAGTTGAGATGGTTGTGGACTTCAGGAAGAATACAGCCCCCCTCACCCCCATCACCCTGTTAGACTCCCCAGTCAAAATTGTAGAGTCCTTCCGCTTCCTGGGCACTATTCTCTCCCGGGACCTCAAGTGGGAACTGAACATCAGCTCCCTCACCAAGAGAGCTCAACAGAGGATGTACTTTCTACGGCAGCTGAAGAAATTCAACCTGCCAAAGACAATGATGGTGCAATTCTATACAGCGATCATTGAATCCATCCTCACCTCCTCCATAACCGTCTGGTACGCTGCTGCCACTGCCAAGGACAAGAGCAGACTGCAGCGTATCATCCACACTGCTGAGAAGGTAATTGCCTGCAATCTACCAACCCTCGAGGACCTGCACACGACAAGGACCATGAGGCGAGCGAGGAAGATTATGGCCGATTCCTCCCACCCTGGACACTCTCTGTTTTAGCTACTCCCCTCCGGCAGAAGGCATTCGGTCCATCAGGACCAAAACCTCACGCCATAAAAACAGTTTCTTCCCATCTGCTGCTGGCCTGATTCTGTGAGGGCGGGCATGAGCCGGCGTGAGTAGGTTACACGTTGAGTTTTATAAGGGCACCACGGGGTGACCAGCCCCTCCCCACCCAGCCCCACCCATCCCCACTCAGCCCCCCACCCTCCCCTCCCTCCCCTCCCCACCCCACCACACCCACCCCACTCAGCCCCTCCACTGCCCACCCCACCCAGCCCCACCCTCCCCTCCCCACCCTCCCCTCCCCACCCAGCCCCTCCCCACCCTCCCCTCTCCACCCAGCCCCACCCCTCCCATTTTTGGATGCACGACGGACTGACACAACAATAATCCCCTGTGGGCTGGTGGTGTAATAACCAGGAGGTTCCTACCAGTATCAACTTTATAACCAAGTTATAAGCCCAGAGTCTCGATGTATTTTATTTCAGTGAGCCCTGGGTCAACACTCATGAAACATCACGAAAGCACAGCAAGTACAAAGCAATTTTAAAAGCGGTTGCAGTAACAGCTAAGCATAAATTAGAATATATTTCACAACATTTTACAATTAACATTGCCGAAAAGGTCTAACTAAAATCTGAAAACTCATACTATCTATGCAACAAATCTGAAAAGCGCTCAAATTTATAACATCCAATTATGGAATTAATAGCTTATTAAAAAACAATAAAATCCTAAGGTTGGGGGTTGATGGAGGAGCGGATAGCATCGCACACCTGAGACACCTACAGTGGGGGGAGGGGGGGGGGGCGAAAGGGCAATTTTACAAGCAATAATGGAGGGAAATGTTTTCAATTCCTCATATGATCGTGTTTTGTTTTCGTGGAACTGAACACATTTAAAGGAACATTTTGCATCGGTTTGAAACATTCAGGCTGGCCTGCCTCCAATCCACCCTGCTGTGTTGTGAGGAACTCACATGTTCTTGAAAGATCTGGACAAATTCACACCAGTGACTTCCTCAATGAGGCTAGACTGTGTGTTAGCTGGGTCACATAGCCCACATGCCCAGCCACCGCATGCCCAATCAGTTTCTGTCTAGCCAGATAGAAGGGACTGAATGGTCATGGTACAAGCTACAGAACACAGGGGCTGCTGTGGTACAGGAGAATATAAAGCTGATTGGACTTGCCAAGGATTGGTACCAGCGTTGTCAAGATCGGCCTCTGTGGAGGAGGCTCATGAAGGATGCTACTGGGCAGTTGGAGGCAGTCGCTCTGCAAGAATCAACGTAGGGTGGAGGAGCGACGCTCAAGAGTGGAGCAGTGGGCGGCTAAAACACACAAGTTGGCACAGTGGGGCTCACAGGCCGTGTATCTGCCATTTACCTCTGTCAGTTAACCCACAATGATCTGGGCCTGTCCAATGACCTCTTGCCTTCGAAACGGGCACCATTGATTCAAAGGCGCAAGCTATTTGGTGACATTACCACCAGTTAGTGGCGGAGCGGTGAATGGCGGCTGTTGTTGTTTTTTTTCTTCCGATTTTTTATTTGATAATTTATGTACTTTCTTTGTTGCTTACTCTTTTGTCAACCTTGGACTCGGGGGATCGATTTTGAATAATGAGACTATCCTGGTCCCTTGAGTTCTCACCTCGTTAAACATTTATTTGAACTAAACTTGAGGGAAACACACATTGTCACGGTAAGTAAATGCGCAACCGGTGGGCTGTAAGTCAAATGCTCTTGGAGTGTCCCACTGAGTGTTTTTTTGTTGTTAAATAGCTGGAGATAAGAGATAAAGCGAGATTGCAGCCAAGCTCCCCCAAGACAGAGATAACGTGCGTGATGTCACGTGGCCTAATAGCCAACGTGAGGAATCCTGCCGTATGGTGAAAGAGTTGTGTCTAGCTCAGACGTGGGCCGTGTACGGCCCAACGGGCTTTTTAATCCGGCCCGCCGAACTTGTCCAAATATTATTATTATATTAAATTTTCCTTCTCCTGTAATGCCCCCATTTTCCCACTAGATGGCGCACTTTGACCGCGAGTTACGATACGTTTTTGTATTTCATAATCTTAGCTCTTTCGGTAAAGTCACGTTGAAGGGAAACAATAAAATAATGAAATATATTTCAAAATAAGTAAATTACTGCAAACCGACGCACCTGATGACGACCGTTTGTGTTATGGTCGAAACGTCGTGAGAATTTTTATTGTTTTATATATATTTTATTATTTTATTGTTTCCCTTCAACGTGACTTTACCGAAAGAGCTAAGAATATGAATTACTGCAGTCACGAAAGCTTTAAATCAAAATTTATGTTTTTGTATTGTTTATATTCGTGCAACTTGTTACATTGCCTTGCAAACGAATGCTTTGCTACCTGTTAAAGGCCAAATCCTTTCACGTAATGATTTTTAACGTCATTTATATTTAGTTCACACAAACACTCCATCTGTTCCTGGCCCGGCCTCTCTGGCAAATTTTAGAACCCACTGTGGCCCGCGAGTCAACAAATTTTCCCACCCCTGGTCTAGCTGGTAAAAAAAAAACGAGTTTGTTGCTACCTGGGTTCCATGAGCGACCACTGGGTATCTGAAGAGCGCACCTCAAGAACGGTGACTTCTAAGATCTCAACGGAAGTTGCTTACCCAAATGTACAAAAGGGAGATCAAGTCATCAGATTTGAGTCAGTTTTTTTAAAAAGATACAGCATTTCTTTCACATGCAATCATCATTGATGATTTTTGCCAACCGTTTCCTGAAAATGGCCCTCGTTCAATTTGGTCTGAAGGCTCCCCGTCAGGTTCAGTGTTACAACTCTGAGGCTTGTTTCATAAATCCTTCGCACAGTTTCAAAGCCAGAATGAGGGCGCCTAAGGACCCAGGTGTTAAGCCCCAGAGGCTCAAGAGAGCCAGATTAAGGCGACCCTGGGTCGTAGTAACATCCTCTCACCTCGAATAATAGTGAATTCTGGAACTCGTTCAACATCTCCAAGTCCCTGGCGCGTTTATCGTTAATCTCCTGCACCAGTGCTTCCAGCTCGTTTGTCAGATCGTCAGAGGTGGGCCTGCCCAAGGGGGTTGAGAGCAGGGTCGAGGCTTCCTCGGCGGCTGAAGATAATTGGGTGGAAGGGTCATAGTTGGTGTTGGAATCGTACCTGGTGTTGGGATTGTGACAGGTGGGAGAGAAAATGTACGAGACACAATGTGATCGTGAATTTCTGTACGGGGAGAATACGATCCAACTAGGGAGCACAATGTCCAATAGTGCAAAACTGTTGGAAATTATACTCCCTGAGAAGGTAATTATACTTCACAAAATGTATACTCCCTGGTCAGGAATACATCTTTTTTTGTATTGCCTAACTGTCGTCTATGACTTTCTATGGCCCTGATGACCACGATCGGGATCATAACCATCCCCATCACGTGCACCATCGTCATGAACATCATCGCCATCACGATCACCACCATCATCACGATCACCACCATCACCCTCACAATCACCACCATCACCACGACCCTCACGATCACCACCATCACTACCACCCTCACAATCACCATAAAGATCTCCAACCATCACTACCATCATCATGATCACCACCAACCCCATCACGATAACCACCCTCACAATAACCACCCTCAGAATAACCACCCTCACGATCACCACCATCACTACCACCCTCACAATCACCATAAAGACCTCCAACCATCACTACCATCATCATGATCACCACCAACCCCATCACGATAACCACCCTCACAATAACCACCCTCACGATCACCACCATTACTACCATCAGTTTAACACGTAGGCTTTCGCGACCAATATTATTCATAATAAAGGTTTTTGGGTTAGATCGCGTTTATTTATAAATGTGTCGTAACCCTCCACCACCCGACATGGCCAATCAGCAAAAAAAAAGTGTCACGTTGACAAAAGACAAATAAATTTTGATGTAAAGCTTTCGTGACTGCAGTAATTCATATTCTTAGTTTTTTCGGTAAAGTCACGTTGAAGAGAAACAAAAAATATATATATATAAAATAAAAAATTCTCACGACGTTTCGACCATAACTCAAACGGTCGTCTTCAGGTGTGTTGGTTCGCATAAATGTATTTTTAAACGGCGCATTTATTTATTTATAATTGATTGTTCATGCTTACAGTGGCTTTCAGACAGCATACATTATAAAAAATTTCGTCTCCCCCCTCCTCTTTTCAGAATATAGATGGACTAGTCCTGGGTAAACTGCCAAATCGTTGCGTGTGGCGCTAACGTTTTTTATAAATAAATAAATGCGCCGTTTAAAAATAAATTTATGCGAACCAACACACCTGAAGACGACCGTTTGAGTTATGGTCGAAACGTCGTGAGAATTTTTTATTGTTTTATATATTTTTTGTTTCTCTTCAACGTGACTTTACCGAAAAAACTAAGAATATAAAAGACAAATAATTCACTACTTTAGCCCACCGGTGTGTTGAAGAGTGAATCCACATTTACAGTTTGAGTACGACGTTTCGCTGGTAAATACATCCAGCATCATCGGGCAATTCGCCAGAATGGTAAAGCCCTCGCTTGCTCACGGTTTTATATATAGCAGCAGGGTGACGTCATCACTTAACTCATATCAGGTGCAGTGATTAGAGGTGGGGGGGGGGTATTGTAATTATATAATCGATTAGTAATCAGTCATTGGTTATGATTAGTAATGAGTTGTAGATTAGTAATTCTTTAAATCAAAATGTAATGTGTATTATTTAATAATACGCTTCCAGGCCGCACTAAGCCGGTAGCTGTCAGAGCGATTAAAGTTATTCTTGTTCCTCTCAATTTCAATGGATTCTCTAATTAGTCTTTGCCAGTAATAATTAGTTTTACACACCACTGCAACATTGTCAAAATCAATTGAGTGTCCTTGTTGACAAGCATGTTCTGCCACTGCCGACAGTTGTGTTTGAGATAATTTAATATTTCTCTGATGTTCTTTTAGTCTTACGCTGATGTTACGTCCCGTCTGCCCAATGTAGCAGCTGCCACATGAACAATTAATCCGATATACACCTTCTGTTGATAGTTTAGGTAATGCGTCTTTAGTGCAAGATACTAGTTTTTGAATTTTGTGTACTGTACCAAATCTTACTGTAATGTTTTGCTTTTGCAAAACACGGGCTAATTTGTCAGTTACTCCTGAGATGTATGGAATTTTTATTGTTTTAACAATCTGGTCGCTTTCAGCAGTATTGCTTTGCGATCGTGATTTGGCATTCAGTGCTCTGTTAATTTGAGCATTATTGTAGCCATTCTGTCGTAGTGCGTCTTTAACGTGTTTAATCTCTCTCACTAGACTCTCACCATCTGACATCGGGCTAAAACAGTGTCAGATGGTGAGAGTCTAGTGAGAGAGATTAAACACGTTAAAGACGCACTACGACAGAATGGCTACAATAATGCTCAAATTAACAGAGCACTGAATGCCAAATCACGATCGCAAAGCAATACTGCTGAAAGCGACCTGATTGTTAAAACAATAAAAATTCCATACATCTCAGGAGTAACTGACAAATTAGCCCGTGTTTTGCAAAAGCAAAACATTACAGTAAGATTTGGTACAGTACACAAAATTCAAAAACTAGTATCTTGCACTAAAGACGCATTACCTAAACTATCAACAGAAGGTGTATATCGGATTAATTGTTCATGTGGCAGCTGCTACATTGGGCAGACGGGACGTAACATAGCGTAAGACTAAAAGAACATCAGAGAAATATTAAATTATCTCAAACACAACTGTCGGCAGTGGCAGAACATGCTTGTCAACAAGGACACTCAATTGATTTTGACAATGTTGCAGTGGTGTGTAAAACTAATTATTACTGGCAAAGACTAATTAGAGAATCCATTGAAATTGAGAGGAACAAGAATAACTTTAATCGCTCTGGCAGCTACCGGCTTAGTGCGGCCTGGAAGCGTATTATTAAATAATACACGTTACATTTTGATTTAAAGAATTACTAATCTACAACTCATTACTAATCATAACCAATGACTGATTACTAATCGATTATATAATTACAATACCCCCCCCCCGCCTCTAATCACTGCACCTGATATGAGTTAAGTGATGACGTCACCCTGCTGCTCTATATAAAACCGTGAGCAAGCGAGGGCTTTACCATTCTGGCGAATTGCCTGATGATGCTGGATGTATTTACCAGCGAAACGTCGTACTCAAACTGTAAATGTGGATTCACTCTTCAACACACCGGTGGGCTAAAGTAGTGAACTATTTGTCTTTTGTCAACGTCACACTTTTTTTTTGCTGATTGGCCGTGTCGGGTGGTGGAGGGTTACGACACATTCATAAATAAACGCGATCTAACCCAAAAACCTTTATTATGAACATTACTACCATCCTCACATTCACCATAACGATCCCCAACCATCACTACCATCATCATGATCACCACCAACCCCATCACGATAACCACCCTCACGATCACCACCATTACCACAATCATTACGATCACCACCCATCACTACCACCCTCACAATCACCACCACCAACCCCATCACGATCACCACAGAGCCATCACCGGCTGTCAGAAGCGGCCTTGCTGCTGCTGCCACCACGGCCAAGTTCGCCACCTGACGTGTCCATGGCGAGGCTCTCCCACTGGCGTCCTTCACCCACAAAGACAAACACCGTCACCATCAAGATTCCCTCTCGATGGCGCAGCTGTCAACCGCTCATCAGTTGCCCCTACCTTACTACGGGCCAATTCAGAACTTAATAAAGTATTAAAGCTTTCGTGACTGCATGAAATTACTCATTGGTTTCTTTGGTAAAGTCACGTATGTAGAAATACAATAAAAATATATTAAAACAATAAACAATCACGACGTTTCGATCACAACGCAAGCGATCTTCATCAGGTGGTATGTGCAATCCAAAGGTTGAACACGAAATGTAACACTCTTCTGAAATTCGTGGTCCGCCAGGAAGTGTCTAACTGTGTCGTTGGCCTGACTCGATGTGCTTCACATAATGGTTTTTCAGGTTTGTTGAATTCTCGTCTCTCATCTTTTTGCTGTATTTACCTCCGCGATTTGTTCTTGACACCTGATGAAGATCGCTTGCGTTGTGATCGAAACGTCGTGATTGTGTTTTTTTGTTTTAATATAATTTTATATTTCTACATACGTGACTTTACCGACAAAACCAATGAGTAATTCAGAACTTATTGATCACCCCTCGGTGCCCCTTATACATCTCAGCGTTCATACTACAAAGTCCCATCACGAGTGAGAAACACAAAACATCATGCTAGTCTCCCGGTGAGAGGTTGAGGAGCGATTTGCTTGACCATACTTCACCACTCTGGTCAATGTGTACTGACCATACTTCACCACTCTGGTCAATGTATACTGACCATACTTCACCACTCTGGTCAATGTGTACTGACCATACTTCACCACTCTGGTCAATGTGTACTGACCATACTTCACGCTGGTCAATGTGACCTGACCATACTTCACCACTCTGGTCAATGTGGACTGACCATACTTCACCACTCTGGTCAATGTGGACTGACCATACTTCACCACGCTGGTCAATGTGTACTGACCATACTTCACCACCCTGGTCAATGTGACCTGACCATACTTCACCACCCTGGTCAATGTGGACTGACCATACTTCACCACCCTGGTCAATGTGTACTGACCATACTTCACCACGCTGGTCAATGTGTACTGACCATACTTCACCACCCTGGTCAATGTGTACTGACCATACTTCACCACTCTGGTCAATGCGTGCTAACCATTGTGCCACCGCTCCCCGCGTTGCCCAAAACGTACTCAACCTGCGCAAACATTAAAGGCCGTGTATATTACGATGATAAAATAAACATTAGGCGAGTAATTTAAGAGTTGTGTTTAATTAAAAGTTTACCTCACGCGAGCCCCCAGCGCAGCCGTTTCCACTTTTCCCGCCAAAAACAAACCGTCACCAAAACCAACACCGCAAACTCTTCACGTTCCCACTTGGACGGCTAACTTCAGCTTAATTATTAATTATCTATCACTCGTGACTCTCACTCTCTCTCTACACACACGTGTGTGTACATGTACACGATGAGGAGATTATTTACTTTGTTAACAAAACAACCTCGCCTGCCTACAGGAGGTCGTGGGTTAGATCATGTCCCTGAGAGATGTTAACTACCTCGCCTGGTGTACAGGAGGTCGTGGGTTAGATCATGTCCCTGAGAGATGTTAACTACCTCGCCTGGTGTACAGGAGGTCGTGGGTTAGATCATGTCCCTGAGAGATGTTAACTACCTCGCCTGGTGTACAGGAGGTCGTGGGTTAGATCATGTCCCTGAGAGATGTTAACTACCTCGCCTGGTATACAGGAGGTCGTGGGTTAGACCATGTCCCTGAGAGATGTTAACTACCTCGCCTGGTCTACAGGAGGTCGTGGGTTAGATCATGTCCCTGAGAGATGTCAGTGTGTGTGAGTGTGAGATTGTCAGTGTGTGTGTGTGTTAGATTGTCAGTGTGTGTGTGTGTTAGATTGTCAGTGTGTGTGTGTGAGTGTGAGATTGTCAGTGTGTGTGTGAGGTTGTCAGCCTGTGTGAGTGTGAGATTGTCAGTGTGTGTGAGTGTGAGGTTGTCAGTGTGTGAGTGTGAGGTTGTCAGTGTGTGTGTGAGTGTGAGGTTATCAGTGTGTGTGTGTGTGAGGTTGTCAGCCTGTGTGTGTGTGAGATTGTCAGTGTGTGTGAGTGTGAGATTGTCAGTGTGTGTGTGTGTGTGAGATTTTCAGTGTGTGTGTGTGAGGTTGTCAGCCTGTGTGTGTGAGTGTGAGATTGTCAGCCTGTGTGAGTGTGAGATTGTCAGCCTGTGTGTGTGAGTGTGAGATTGTCAGTGTGTGTGTGTGAGATTGTCAGCCTGTGTGAGTGTGAGATTGTCAGCCTGTGTGAGTGTGAGATTGTCAATGTGTGAGTGTGAGATTGTCAATGTGTGTGTGTGAGTGTGAGATTGTCAGTGTGTGTGTGAGGTTGTCAGTGTGTGTGTGTGTGAGATTGTCAGTCTGTGTGAGTGTGAGATTGTCAGCCTGTGTGAGTGTGAGATTGTCAATGTGTGAGTGTGAGATTGTCAATGTGTGTGTGAGTGTGAGATTGTCAGTGTGTGTGTGAGGTTGTCAGTGTGTGTGTGTGTGTGAGATTGTCAGTCTGTGTGTGAGGTTGTCAGTGTGTGAGTGTGAGGTTGTC
This sequence comes from Petromyzon marinus, assembly GCF_048934315.1. Classification (NCBI taxonomy): domain Eukaryota; kingdom Metazoa; phylum Chordata; class Hyperoartia; order Petromyzontiformes; family Petromyzontidae; genus Petromyzon; species Petromyzon marinus. The sequence continues at coordinate 88,559 of NW_027422771.1, forward strand.
AGTGTGTGCGAGTTTGTCAGTGTGTGTGTGTGAGTGTGAGGTTGTCAGTCTGTGTGTGAGGTTGTCAGTGTGTGTGTGTGTGAGATTGTCAGTCTGTGTGTGAGGTTGTCAGTGTGTGAGTGTGAGGTTGTCAGTGTGTGTGTGTGAGGTTGTCAGTCTGTGTGTGTGTGAGATTGTCAGCTTGTGTGAGTGTGAGATTGTCAGCCTGTGTGTGTGAGATTGTCAGTGTGTGTGAGTTTGTGTGTGTGAGGTTGTCAGTGTGTGTGAGTGTGATGTTGTCAGTGTGTGAGTGTGAGATTGTCAGTGTGTGAGTGTGAGGTTGTCAGTGTGTGTGTGTGAGGTTGTCAGTGTGTGTGAGGTTGTCAGTGTGTGAGTGTGAGGTTGTCAGTGTGTGTGTGTGAGTGTGAGGTTGTCAGTGTGTGTGTGAGGTTGTCAGTGTGTGTGAGTGTGATGTTGTCAGTGTGTGTGTGTGAGGTTGTCAGTGTGTGTGAGTGTGAGGTTGTCAGTGTGTGAGTGTGAGGTTGTCAGTGTGTGTGTGAGATTGTCAGTCTGTGTGAGTGTGAGGTTGTCAGTGTGTGAGATTGTCAGCCTGTGTGAGTGTGAGGTTGTCAGTGTGTGTGAGTGTGAGGTTGTCAGTGTGTGTGAGTGTGAGATTGTCAGTGTGTGTGAGATTGTCAGTGTGTGTGTGAGTGTGAGGTTATCAGTGTGTGTGTGTGTGTGAGGTTGTCAGCCTGTGTGTGTGTGAGATTGTCAGTGTGTGTGAGATTGTCAGTGTGTGTGAGATTTTCAGTGTGTGTGTGTGAGGTTGTCAGCCTGTGTGTGTGAGTGTGAGTTTGTCAGCCTGTGTGAGTGTGAGATTGTCAGCCTGTGTGTGTGAGTGTGAGATTGTCAGTGTGTGTGTGTGAGATTGTCAGCCTGTGTGAGTGTGAGATTGTCAGCCTGTGTGAGTGTGAGATTGTCAATGTGTGAGTGTGAGATTGTCAATGTGTGTGTGTGAGTGTGAGATTGTCAGTGTGTGTGTGAGGTTGTTAGTGTGTGTGTGTGTGAGATTGTCAGTCTGTGTGAGTGTGAGATTGTCAGCCTGTGTGAGTGTGAGATTGTCAATGTGTGAGTGTGAGATTGTCAATGTGTGTGTGTGAGTGTGAGATTGTCAGTCTGTGTGTGAGGTTGTCAGTGTGTGAGTGTGAGGTTGTCAGTGTGTGTGAGTTTGTCAGTGTGTGTGTGTGAGTGTGAGGTTGTCAGTCTGTGTGTGTGTGAGATTGTCAGCTTGTATGAGTGTGAGATTGTCAGCCTGTGTGTGTGAGATTGTCAGTGTGTGTGAGTTTGTGTGTGTGTGAGGTTGTCAGTGTGTGTGAGTGTGATGTTGTCAGTGTGTGTGTGTGTGAGGTTGTCAGTGTGTGTGTGTGAGGTTGTCAGTGTGTGTGAGTGTGATGTTGTCAGTGTGTGTGTGTGAGGTTGTCAGTGTGTGTGAGTGTGAGATTGTCAGTGTGCGAGTGTGAGGTTGTCAGTGTGTGTGAGTGTGAGGTTGTCAGTGTGTGAGTGTGAGGTTGTCAGTGTGTGTGTGAGATTGTCAGTCTGTGTGAGTGTGAGGTTGTCAGTGTGTGAGATTGTCAGCCTGTGTGAGTGTGAGGTTGTCAGTGTGTGTGAGTGTGAGGTTGTCAGTGTGTGTGAGTTTGTCAGTGTGTGTGTGAGTGTGAGGTTATCAGTGTGTGTGTGTGTGAGGTTGTCAGCCTGTGTGTGTGTGAGATTGTCAGTCTGTGTGAGTGTGAGGTTGTCAGTGTGTGAGATTGTCAGCCTGTGTGAGTGTGAGGTTGTCAGTGTGTGTGAGTGTGAGGTTGTCAGTGTGTGTGAGTGTGAGATTGTCAGTGTGTGTGAGTGTGAGATTGTCAGTGTGTGTGTGAGTGTGAGGTTATCAGTGTGTGTGTGTGTGTGAGGTTGTCAGCCTGTGTGTGTGTGAGATTGTCAGTCTGTGTGAGTGTGAGATTGTCAGCCTGTGTGAGTGTGAGATTGTCAATGTGTGAGTGTGAGATTGTCAATGTGTGTGTGTGAGTGTGAGATTGTCAGTGTGTGTGTGAGGTTGTCAGTGTGTGTGTGTGTGAGATTGTCAGTCTGTGTGAGTGTGAGATTGTCAGCCTGTGTGAGTGTGAGATTGTCAATGTGTGAGTGTGAGATTGTCAATGTGTGTGTGAGTGTGAGATTGTCAGTGTGTGTGTGAGGTTGTCAGTGTGTGTGTGTGTGTGAGATTGTCAGTCTGTGTGTGAGGTTGTCAGTGTGTGAGTGTGAGGTTGTCAGTGTGTGCGAGTTTGTCAGTGTGTGTGTGTGAGTGTGAGGTTGTCAGTCTGTGTGTGAGGTTGTCAGTGTGTGTGTGTGTGAGATTGTCAGTCTGTGTGTGAGGTTGTCAGTGTGTGAGTGTGAGGTTGTCAGTGTGTGTGTGTGAGGTTGTCAGTCTGTGTGTGTGTGAGATTGTCAGCTTGTGTGAGTGTGAGATTGTCAGCCTGTGTGTGTGAGATTGTCAGTGTGTGTGAGTTTGTGTGTGTGAGGTTGTCAGTGTGTGTGAGTGTGATGTTGTCAGTGTGTGAGTGTGAGATTGTCAGTGTGTGAGTGTGAGGTTGTCAGTGTGTGTGTGTGAGGTTGTCAGTGTGTGTGAGGTTGTCAGTGTGTGAGTGTGAGGTTGTCAGTGTGTGTGTGTGAGTGTGAGGTTGTCAGTGTGTGTGTGAGGTTGTCAGTGTGTGTGAGTGTGATGTTGTCAGTGTGTGTGTGTGAGGTTGTCAGTGTGTGTGAGTGTGAGGTTGTCAGTGTGTGAGTGTGAGTGTGAGGTTGTCAGTGTGTGTGTGAGGTTGTCAGTGTGTGTGAGTGTGATGTTGTCAGTGTGTGTGTGTGAGGTTGTCAGTGTGTGTGAGTGTGAGGTTGTCAGTGTGTGAGTGTGAGGTTGTCAGTGTGTGTGTGAGATTGTCAGTCTGTGTGAGTGTGAGGTTGTCAGTGTGTGAGATTGTCAGCCTGTGTGAGTGTGAGGTTGTCAGTGTGTGTGAGTGTGAGGTTGTCAGTGTGTGTGAGTGTGAGATTGTCAGTGTGTGTGAGATTGTCAGTGTGTGTGTGAGTGTGAGGTTATCAGTGTGTGTGTGTGTGTGAGGTTGTCAGCCTGTGTGTGTGTGAGATTGTCAGTGTGTGTGAGTGTGAGATTGTCAATGTGTGAGTGTGAGATTGTCAATGTGTGTGTGAGTGTGAGATTGTCAGTGTGTGTGTGAGGTTGTCAGTGTGTGTGTGTGTGTGAGATTGTCAGTCTGTGTGTGAGGTTGTCAGTGTGTGAGTGTGAGGTTGTCAGTGTGTGCGAGTTTGTCAGTGTGTGTGTGTGAGTGTGAGGTTGTCAGTCTGTGTGTGAGGTTGTCAGTGTGTGTGTGTGTGAGATTGTCAGTCTGTGTGTGAGGTTGTCAGTGTGTGAGTGTGAGGTTGTCAGTGTGTGTGTGTGAGGTTGTCAGTCTGTGTGTGTGTGAGATTGTCAGCTTGTGTGAGTGTGAGATTGTCAGCCTGTGTGTGTGAGATTGTCAGTGTGTGTGAGTTTGTGTGTGTGAGGTTGTCAGTGTGTGTGAGTGTGATGTTGTCAGTGTGTGAGTGTGAGATTGTCAGTGTGTGAGTGTGAGGTTGTCAGTGTGTGTGTGTGAGGTTGTCAGTGTGTGTGAGGTTGTCAGTGTGTGAGTGTGAGGTTGTCAGTGTGTGTGTGTGAGTGTGAGGTTGTCAGTGTGTGTGTGAGGTTGTCAGTGTGTGTGAGTGTGATGTTGTCAGTGTGTGTGTGTGAGGTTGTCAGTGTGTGTGAGTGTGAGGTTGTCAGTGTGTGAGTGTGAGTGTGAGGTTGTCAGTGTGTGTGTGAGGTTGTCAGTGTGTGTGAGTGTGATGTTGTCAGTGTGTGTGTGTGAGGTTGTCAGTGTGTGTGAGTGTGAGGTTGTCAGTGTGTGAGTGTGAGGTTGTCAGTGTGTGTGTGAGATTGTCAGTCTGTGTGAGTGTGAGGTTGTAAGTGTGTGAGATTGTCAGCCTGTGTGAGTGTGAGGTTGTCAGTGTGTGTGAGTGTGAGGTTGTCAGTGTGTGTGAGTGTGAGATTGTCAGTGTGTGTGAGATTGTCAGTGTGTGTGTGAGTGTGAGGTTATCAGTGTGTGTGTGTGTGTGAGGTTGTCAGCCTGTGTGTGTGTGAGATTGTCAGTGTGTGTGAGATTGTCAGTGTGTGTGAGATTTTCAGTGTGTGTGTGTGAGGTTGTCAGCCTGTGTGTGTGAGTGTGAGTTTGTCAGCCTGTGTGAGTGTGAGATTGTCAGCCTGTGTGTGTGAGTGTGAGATTGTCAGTGTGTGTGTGTGTGTGTGAGATTGTCAGCCTGTGTGAGTGTGAGATTGTCAGCCTGTGTGAGTGTGAGATTGTCAATGTGTGAGTGTGAGATTGTCAATGTGTGTGTGTGAGTGTGAGATTGTCAGTGTGTGTGTGAGGTTGTTAGTGTGTGTGTGTGTGAGATTGTCAGTCTGTGTGAGTGTGAGATTGTCAGCCTGTGTGAGTGTGAGATTGTCAATGTGTGAGATTGTCAATGTGTGTGTGTGAGTGTGAGATTGTCAGTCTGTGTGTGAGGTTGTCAGTGTGTGAGTGTGAGGTTGTCAGTGTGTGTGAGTTTGTCAGTGTGTGTGTGTGAGTGTGAGGTTGTCAGTCTGTGTGTGTGTGAGATTGTCAGCTTGTATGAGTGTGAGATTGTCAGCCTGTGTGTGTGAGATTGTCAGTGTGTGTGAGTTTGTGTGTGTGTGAGGTTGTCAGTGTGTGTGAGTGTGATGTTGTCAGTGTGTGAGTGTGAGATTGTCAGTGTGTGAGTGTGAGGTTGTCAGTGTGTGTGTGTGAGGTTGTCAGTGTGTGTGAGTGTGATGTTGTCAGTGTGTGTGTGTGAGGTTGTCAGTGTGTGTGTGTGAGGTTGTCAGTGTGTGTGAGTGTGATGTTGTCAGTGTGTGTGTGTGAGGTTGTCAGTGTGTGTGAGTGTGAGATTGTCAGTGTGCGAGTGTGAGGTTGTCAGTGTGTGTGAGTGTGAGGTTGTCAGTGTGTGAGTGTGAGGTTGTCAGTGTGTGTGTGAGATTGTCAGTCTGTGTGAGTGTGAGGTTGTCAGTGTGTGAGATTGTCAGCCTGTGTGAGTGTGAGGTTGTCAGTGTGTGTGAGTGTGAGGTTGTCAGTGTGTGTGAGTTTGTCAGTGTGTGTGTGAGTGTGAGGTTATCAGTGTGTGTGTGTGTGAGGTTGTCAGCCTGTGTGTGTGTGAGATTGTCAGTCTGTGTGAGTGTGAGGTTGTCAGTGTGTGAGATTGTCAGCCTGTGTGAGTGTGAGGTTGTCAGTGTGTGTGAGTGTGAGGTTGTCAGTGTGTGTGAGTGTGTGATTGTCAGTGTGTGTGAGTGTGAGATTGTCAGTGTGTGTGTGAGTGTGAGGTTATCAGTGTGTGTGTGTGTGTGTGAGGTTGTCAGCCTGTGTGTGTGTGAGATTGTCAGTCTGTGTGAGTGTGAGATTGTCAGCCTGTGTGAGTGTGAGATTGTCAATGTGTGAGTGTGAGATTGTCAATGTGTGTGTGTGAGTGTGAGATTGTCAGTGTGTGTGTGAGGTTGTCAGTGTGTGTGTGTGTGAGATTGTCAGTCTGTGTGAGTGTGAGATTGTCAGCCTGTGTGAGTGTGAGATTGTCAATGTGTGAGTGTGAGATTGTCAATGTGTGTGTGAGTGTGAGATTGTCAGTGTGTGTGTGAGGTTGTCAGTGTGTGTGTGTGTGTGAGATTGTCAGTCTGTGTGTGAGGTTGTCAGTGTGTGAGTGTGAGGTTGTCAGTGTGTGCGAGTTTGTCAGTGTGTGTGTGTGAGTGTGAGGTTGTCAGTCTGTGTGAGATTGTCAGCTTGTGTGAGTGTGAGATTGTCAGCCTGTGTGTGTGAGATTGTCAGTGTGTGTGAGTTTGTGTGTGTGTGAGGTTGTCAGTGTGTGTGAGTGTGATGTTGTCAGTGTGTGAGTGTGAGATTGTCAGTGTGTGAGTGTGAGGTTGTCAGTGTGTGTGTGTGAGGTTGTCAGTGTGTGTGAGTGTGATGTTGTCAGTGTGTGTGTGTGAGGTTGTCAGTGTGTGTGAGTGTGAGATTGTCAGTGTGCGAGTGTGAGGTTGTCAGTGTGTGTGAGTGTGAGGTTGTCAGTGTGTGAGTGTGAGGTTGTCAGTGTGTGTGTGAGATTGTCAGTCTGTGTGAGTGTGAGGTTGTCAGTGTGTGAGATTGTCAGCCTGTGTGAGTGTGAGGTTGTCAGTGTGTGTGAGTGTGAGGTTGTCAGTGTGTGTGAGTGTGAGATTGTCAGTGTGTGTGAGTGTGAGATTGTCAGTGTGTGTGTGTGTGAGATTTTCAGTGTGTGTGTGTGAGGTTGTCAGCCTGTGTGTGTGAGATTGTCAGTGTGTGTGTGAGATTGTCAGTGTGTGTGTGTGTGAGATTTTCAGTGTGTGTGTGTGAGGTTGTCAGCCTGTGTGTGTGAGTGTGAGATTGTCAGCCTGTGTGAGTGTGAGATTGTCAGCCTGTGTGTGTGAGTGTGAGATTGTCAGTGTGTGTGTGTGTGAGATTGTCAGCCTGTGTGAGTGTGAGATTGTCAGCCTGTGTGAGTGTGAGATTGTCAATGTGTGAGTGTGAGATTGTCAATGTGTGTGTGTGAGTGTGAGATTGTCAGTGTGTGTGTGAGGTTGTCAGTGTGTGTGTGTGAGATTGTCAGTCTGTGTGAGTGTGAGATTGTCAGCCTGTGTGAGTGTGAGATTGTCAATGTGTGAGTGTGAGATTGTCAATGTGTGTGTGTGCGTGTGAGATTGTCAGTGTGTGTGTGAGGTTGTCAGTGTGTGTGTGTGTGAGATTGTCAGTCTGTGTGTGAGGTTGTCAGTGTGTGAGTGTGAGGTTGTCAGTGTGTGTGAGTTTGTCAGTGTGTGTGTGTGAGTGTGAGGTTGTCAGTCTGTGTGTGTGTGAGATTGTCAGCTTGTGTGAGTGTGAGATTGTCAGCCTGTGTGAGTGTGAGATTGTCAGCCTGTGTGTGTGAGTGTGAGATTGTCAGTGTGTGTGTGTGTGAGATTGTCAGCCTGTGTGTGAGATTGTCAGCCTGTGTGAGTGTGAGATTGTCAATGTGTGAGTGTGAGATTGTCAATGTGTGTGTGTGTGTGAGATTGTCAGTGTGTGTGTGTGAGGTTGTCAGTGTGTGTGTGTGTGTGAGATTGTCAGTCTGTGTGAGTGTGAGATTGTCAGCCTGTGTGAGTGTGAGATTGTCAATGTGTGAGTGTGAGATTGTCAATGTGTGTGTGTGAGTGTGAGATTGTCAGTGTGTGTGTGAGGTTGTCAGTGTGTGTGTGTGAGATTGTCAGTCTGTGTGTGAGGTTGTCAGTGTGTGAGTGTGAGGTTGTCAGTGTGTGCGAGTTTGTTAGTGTGTGTGTGTGAGTGTGAGGTTGTCAGTCTGTGTGAGATTGTCAGCTTGTGTGAGTGTGAGATTGTCAGCCTGTGTGTGAGATTGTCAGTGTGTGTGAGTTTGTGTGTGTGTGAGGTTGTCAGTGTGTGTGAGTGTGATGTTGTCAGTGTGTGAGTGTGGGATTGTCAGTGTGTGAGTGTGAGGTTGTCAGTGTGTGTGTGTGAGGTTGTCAGTGTGTGTGAGTGTGATGTTGTCAGTGTGTGTGTGTGAGGTTGTCAGTGTGTGTGAGTGTGAGATTGTCAGTGTGCGAGTGTGAGGTTGTCAGTGTGTGTGAGTGTGAGGTTGTCAGTGTGTGAGTGTGAGGTTGTCAGTGTGTGTGTGAGATTGTCAGTCTGTGTGAGTGTGAGGTTGTCAGTGTGTGAGATTGTCAGCCTGTGTGAGTGTGAGGTTGTCAGTGTGTGTGAGTGTGAGGTTGTCAGTGTGTGTGAGTGTGAGATTGTCAGTGTGTGTGAGTGTGAGATTGTCAGTGTGTGTGTGAGTGTGAGGTTATCAGTGTGTGTGTGTGTGAGGTTGTCAGCCTGTGTGTGTGTGTGAGATTGTCAGTGTGTGTGAGTGTGAGATTGTCAGTGTGTGTGTGAGGTTGTCAGTGTGTGTGTGTGTGAGATTGTCAGTCTGTGTGAGTGTGAGATTGTCAGCCTGTGTGAGTGTGAGATTGTCAATGTGTGAGTGTGAGATTGTCAATGTGTGTGTGAGTGTGAGATTGTCAGTGTGTGTGTGAGGTTGTCAGTGTGTGTGTGTGTGTGAGATTGTCAGTCTGTGTGTGAGGTTGTCAGTGTGTGAGTGTGAGGTTGTCAGTGTGTGCGAGTTTGTCAGTGTGTGTGTGTGAGTGTGAGGTTGTCAGTCTGTGTGAGATTGTCAGCTTGTGTGAGTGTGAGATTGTCAGCCTGTGTGTGTGAGATTGTCAGTGTGTGTGAGTTTGTGTGTGTGTGAGGTTGTCAGTGTGTGTGAGTGTGATGTTGTCAGTGTGTGAGTGTGAGATTGTCAGTGTGTGAGTGTGAGGTTGTCAGTGTGTGTGTGTGAGGTTGTCAGTGTGTGTGAGTGTGATGTTGTCAGTGTGTGTGTGTGAGGTTGTCAGTGTGTGTGAGTGTGAGATTGTCAGTGTGCGAGTGTGAGGTTGTCAGTGTGTGTGAGTGTGAGGTTGTCAGTGTGTGAGTGTGAGGTTGTCAGTGTGTGTGTGAGATTGTCAGTCTGTGTGAGTGTGAGGTTGTCAGTGTGTGAGATTGTCAGCCTGTGTGAGTGTGAGGTTGTCAGTGTGTGTGAGTGTGAGGTTGTCAGTGTGTGTGAGTGTGAGATTGTCAGTGTGTGTGAGTGTGAGATTGTCAGTGTGTGTGTGTGTGAGATTTTCAGTGTGTGTGTGTGAGGTTGTCAGCCTGTGTGTGTGAGATTGTCAGTGTGTGTGTGAGATTGTCAGTGTGTGTGTGTGTGAGATTTTCAGTGTGTGTGTGTGAGGTTGTCAGCCTGTGTGTGTGAGTGTGAGATTGTCAGCCTGTGTGAGTGTGAGATTGTCAGCCTGTGTGTGTGAGTGTGAGATTGTCAGTGTGTGTGTGTGTGAGATTGTCAGCCTGTGTGAGTGTGAGATTGTCAGCCTGTGTGAGTGTGAGATTGTCAATGTGTGAGTGTGAGATTGTCAATGTGTGTGTGTGAGTGTGAGATTGTCAGTGTGTGTGTGAGGTTGTCAGTGTGTGTGTGTGAGATTGTCAGTCTGTGTGAGATTGTCAGCCTGTGTGAGTGTGAGATTGTCAATGTGTGAGTGTGAGATTGTCAATGTGTGTGTGTGCGTGTGAGATTGTCAGTGTGTGTGTGAGGTTGTCAGTGTGTGTGTGTGTGAGATTGTCAGTCTGTGTGTGAGGTTGTCAGTGTGTGAGTGTGAGGTTGTCAGTGTGTGTGAGTTTGTCAGTGTGTGTGTGTGAGTGTGAGGTTGTCAGTCTGTGTGTGTGTGAGATTGTCAGCTTGTGTGAGTGTGAGATTGTCAGCCTGTGTGAGTGTGAGATTGTCAGCCTGTGTGTGTGAGTGTGAGATTGTCAGTGTGTGTGTGTGTGAGATTGTCAGCCTGTGTGTGAGATTGTCAGCCTGTGTGAGTGTGAGATTGTCAATGTGTGAGTGTGAGATTGTCAATGTGTGTGTGTGTGAGTGTGAGATTGTCAGTGTGTGTGTGTGAGGTTGTCAGTGTGTGTGTGTGTGAGATTGTCAGTCTGTGTGAGTGTGAGATTGTCAGCCTGTGTGAGTGTGAGATTGTCAATGTGTGAGTGTGAGATTGTCAATGTGTGTGTGTGAGTGTGAGATTGTCAGTGTGTGTGTGAGGTTGTCAGTGTGTGTGTGTGAGATTGTCAGTCTGTGTGTGAGGTTGTCAGTGTGTGAGTGTGAGGTTGTCAGTGTGTGCGAGTTTGTTAGTGTGTGTGTGTGAGTGTGAGGTTGTCAGTCTGTGTGAGATTGTCAGCTTGTGTGAGTGTGAGATTGTCAGCCTGTGTGTGAGATTGTCAGTGTGTGTGAGTTTGTGTGTGTGTGAGGTTGTCAGTGTGTGTGAGTGTGATGTTGTCAGTGTGTGAGTGTGGGATTGTCAGTGTGTGAGTGTGAGGTTGTCAGTGTGTGTGTGTGAGGTTGTCAGTGTGTGTGAGTGTGATGTTGTCAGTGTGTGTGTGTGAGGTTGTCAGTGTGTGTGAGTGTGAGATTGTCAGTGTGCGAGTGTGAGGTTGTCAGTGTGTGTGAGTGTGAGGTTGTCAGTGTGTGAGTGTGAGGTTGTCAGTGTGTGTGTGAGATTGTCAGTCTGTGTGAGTGTGAGGTTGTCAGTGTGTGAGATTGTCAGCCTGTGTGAGTGTGAGGTTGTCAGTGTGTGTGAGTGTGAGGTTGTCAGTGTGTGTGAGTGTGAGATTGTCAGTGTGTGTGAGTGTGAGATTGTCAGTGTGTGTGTGAGTGTGAGGTTGTCAGTCTGTGTGAGATTGTCAGCTTGTGTGAGTGTGAGATTGTCAGCCTGTGTGTGAGATTGTCAGTGTGTGTGAGTTTGTGTGTGTGTGAGGTTGTCAGTGTGTGTGAGTGTGATGTTGTCAGTGTGTGAGTGTGGGATTGTCAGTGTGTGAGTGTGAGGTTGTCAGTGTGTGTGTGTGAGGTTGTCAGTGTGTGTGAGTGTGATGTTGTCAGTGTGTGTGTGTGAGGTTGTCAGTGTGTGTGAGTGTGAGATTGTCAGTGTGCGAGTGTGAGGTTGTCAGTGTGTGTGAGTGTGAGGTTGTCAGTGTGTGAGTGTGAGGTTGTCAGTGTGTGTGTGAGATTGTCAGTCTGTGTGAGTGTGAGGTTGTCAGTGTGTGAGATTGTCAGCCTGTGTGAGTGTGAGGTTGTCAGTGTGTGTGAGTGTGAGGTTGTCAGTGTGAGTGTGAGATTGTCAGTGTGTGTGAGTGTGAGATTGTCAGTGTGTGTGTGAGTGTGAGGTTATCAGTGTGTGTGTGTGTGAGGTTGTCAGCCTGTGTGTGTGTGAGATTGTCAGTGTGTGTGAGTGTGAGATTGTCAGTGTGTGTGTGTGTGTGAGGTTGTCAGTGTGTGTGTGTGTGAGATTGTCAGTCTGTGTGAGTGTGAGATTGTCAGCCTGTGTGAGTGTGAGATTGTCAATGTGTGAGTGTGAGATTGTCAATGTGTGTGTGTGAGTGTGAGATTGTCAGTGTGTGTGTGAGGTTGTCAGTGTGTGTGTGTGTGTGAGATTGTCAGTCTGTGTGTGAGGTTGTCAGTGTGTGAGTGTGAGGTTGTCAGTGTGTGCGAGTTTGTCAGTGTGTGTGTGTGAGTGTGAGGTTGTCAGTCTGTGTGAGATTGTCAGCTTGTGTGAGTGTGAGATTGTCAGCCTGTGTGTGTGAGATTGTCAGTGTGTGTGAGTTTGTGTGTGTGTGAGGTTGTCAGTGTGTGTGAGTGTGATGTTGTCAGTGTGTGAGTGTGAGATTGTCAGTGTGTGAGTGTGAGGTTGTCAGTGTGTGTGTGTGAGGTTGTCAGTGTGTGTGAGTGTGATGTTGTCAGTGTGTGTGTGTGAGGTTGTCAGTGTGTGTGAGTGTGAGATTGTCAGTGTGCGAGTGTGAGGTTGTCAGTGTGTGTGAGTGTGAGGTTGTCAGTGTGTGAGTGTGAGGTTGTCAGTGTGTGTGTGAGATTGTCAGTCTGTGTGAGTGTGAGGTTGTCAGTGTGTGAGATTGTCAGCCTGTGTGAGTGTGAGGTTGTCAGTGTGTGTGAGTGTGAGGTTGTCAGTGTGTGTGAGTGTGAGATTGTCAGTGTGTGTGAGTGTGAGATTGTCAGTGTGTGTGTGTGTGAGATTTTCAGTGTGTGTGTGTGAGGTTGTCAGCCTGTGTGTGTGTGAGATTGTCAGTGTGTGTGTGAGATTGTCAGTGTGTGTGTGTGTGAGGTTTTCAGTGTGTGTGTGTGAGGTTGTCAGCCTGTGTGTGTGAGTGTGAGATTGTCAGCCTGTGTGAGTGTGAGATTGTCAGCCTGTGTGTGTGAGTGTGGGATTGTCAGTGTGTGAGTGTGAGGTTGTCAGTGTGTGTGTGTGAGGTTGTCAGTGTGTGTGAGTGTGATGTTGTCAGTGTGTGTGTGTGAGGTTGTCAGTGTGTGTGAGTGTGAGATTGTCAGTGTGCGAGTGTGAGGTTGTCAGTGTGTGTGAGTGTGAGGTTGTCAGTGTGTGAGTGTGAGGTTGTCAGTGTGTGTGTGAGATTGTCAGTCTGTGTGAGTGTGAGGTTGTCAGTGTGTGAGATTGTCAGCCTGTGTGAGTGTGAGGTTGTCAGTGTGTGTGAGTGTGAGGTTGTCAGTGTGTGTGAGTGTGAGATTGTCAGTGTGTGTGAGTGTGAGATTGTCAGTGTGTGTGTGAGTGTGAGGTTGTCAGTCTGTGTGAGATTGTCAGCTTGTGTGAGTGTGAGATTGTCAGCCTGTGTGTGAGATTGTCAGTGTGTGTGAGTTTGTGTGTGTGTGAGGTTGTCAGTGTGTGTGAGTGTGATGTTGTCAGTGTGTGAGTGTGGGATTGTCAGTGTGTGAGTGTGAGGTTGTCAGTGTGTGTGTGTGAGGTTGTCAGTGTGTGTGAGTGTGATGTTGTCAGTGTGTGTGTGTGAGGTTGTCAGTGTGTGTGAGTGTGAGATTGTCAGTGTGCGAGTGTGAGGTTGTCAGTGTGTGTGAGTGTGAGGTTGTCAGTGTGTGAGTGTGAGGTTGTCAGTGTGTGTGTGAGATTGTCAGTCTGTGTGAGTGTGAGGTTGTCAGTGTGTGAGATTGTCAGCCTGTGTGAGTGTGAGGTTGTCAGTGTGTGTGAGTGTGAGGTTGTCAGTGTGTGTGAGTGTGAGATTGTCAGTGTGTGTGAGTGTGAGATTGTCAGTGTGTGTGTGAGTGTGAGGTTATCAGTGTGTGTGTGTGTGAGGTTGTCAGCCTGTGTGTGTGTGAGATTGTCAGTGTGTGTGAGTGTGAGATTGTCAGTGTGTGTGTGTGTGTGAGGTTGTCAGTGTGTGTGTGTGTGAGATTGTCAGTCTGTGTGAGTGTGAGATTGTCAGCCTGTGTGAGTGTGAGATTGTCAATGTGTGAGTGTGAGATTGTCAATGTGTGTGTGTGAGTGTGAGATTGTCAGTGTGTGTGTGAGGTTGTCAGTGTGTGTGTGTGTGTGAGATTGTCAGTCTGTGTGTGAGGTTGTCAGTGTGTGAGTGTGAGGTTGTCAGTGTGTGCGAGTTTGTCAGTGTGTGTGTGTGAGTGTGAGGTTGTCAGTCTGTGTGAGATTGTCAGCTTGTGTGAGTGTGAGATTGTCAGCCTGTGTGTGTGAGATTGTCAGTGTGTGTGAGTTTGTGTGTGTGTGAGGTTGTCAGTGTGTGTGAGTGTGATGTTGTCAGTGTGTGAGTGTGAGATTGTCAGTGTGTGAGTGTGAGGTTGTCAGTGTGTGTGTGTGAGGTTGTCAGTGTGTGTGAGTGTGATGTTGTCAGTGTGTGTGTGTGAGGTTGTCAGTGTGTGTGAGTGTGAGATTGTCAGTGTGCGAGTGTGAGGTTGTCAGTGTGTGTGAGTGTGAGGTTGTCAGTGTGTGAGTGTGAGGTTGTCAGTGTGTGTGTGAGATTGTCAGTCTGTGTGAGTGTGAGGTTGTCAGTGTGTGAGATTGTCAGCCTGTGTGAGTGTGAGGTTGTCAGTGTGTGTGAGTGTGAGGTTGTCAGTGTGTGTGAGTGTGAGATTGTCAGTGTGTGTGAGTGTGAGATTGTCAGTGTGTGTGTGTGTGAGATTTTCAGTGTGTGTGTGTGAGGTTGTCAGCCTGTGTGTGTGTGAGATTGTCAGTGTGTGTGTGAGATTGTCAGTGTGTGTGTGTGTGAGGTTTTCAGTGTGTGTGTGTGAGGTTGTCAGCCTGTGTGTGTGAGTGTGAGATTGTCAGCCTGTGTGAGTGTGAGATTGTCAGCCTGTGTGTGTGAGTGTGAGATTGTCAGTGTGTGTGTGTGTGAGATTGTCATCCTGTATGAGTGTGAGATTGTCAGCCTGTGTGAGTGTGAGATTGTCAATGTGTGAGTGTGAGATTGTCAATGTGTGTGTGTGAGTGTGAGATTGTCAGTGTGTGTGTGAGGTTGTCAGTGTGTGTGTGTGAGATTGTCAGTCTGTGTGAGTGTGAGATTGTCAGCCTGTGTGAGTGTGAGATTGTCAATGTGTGAGTGTGAGATTGTCAATGTGTGTGTGTGCGTGTGAGATTGTCAGTGTGTGTGTGAGGTTGTCAGTGTGTGTGTGTGTGTGAGATTGTCAGTCTGTGTGTGAGGTTGTCAGTGTGTGAGTGTGAGGTTGTCAGTGTGTGTGAGTTTGTCAGTGTGTGTGTGTGAGTGTGAGGTTGTCAGTCTGTGTGTGTGTGAGATTGTCAGCTTGTGTGAGTGTGAGATTGTCAGCCTGTGTGAGTGTGAGATTGTCAGCCTGTGTGTGTGAGTGTGAGATTGTCAGTGTGTGTGTGTGTGAGGTTGTCAGCCTGTGTGTGAGATTGTCAGCCTGTGTGAGTGTGAGATTGTCAATGTGTGAGTGTGAGATTGTCAATGTGTGTGTGTGTGAGTGTGAGATTGTCAGTGTGTGTGTGTGAGGTTGTCAGTGTGTGTGTGTGTGAGATTGTCAGTCTGTGTGAGTGTGAGATTGTCAGCCTGTGTGAGTGTGAGATTGTCAATGTGTGAGTGTGAGATTGTCAATGTGTGTGTGTGAGTGTGAGATTGTCAGTGTGTGTGTGAGGTTGTCAGTGTGTGTGTGTGAGATTGTCAGTCTGTGTGTGAGGTTGTCAGTGTGTGAGTGTGAGGTTGTCAGTGTGTGCGAGTTTGTTAGTGTGTGTGTGTGAGTGTGAGGTTGTCAGTCTGTGTGAGATTGTCAGCTTGTGTGAGTGTGAGATTGTCAGCCTGTGTGTGAGATTGTCAGTGTGTGTGAGTTTGTGTGTGTGTGAGGTTGTCAGTGTGTGTGAGTGTGATGTTGTCAGTGTGTGAGTGTGGGATTGTCAGTGTGTGAGTGTGAGGTTGTCAGTGTGTGTGTGTGAGGTTGTCAGTGTGTGTGAGTGTGATGTTGTCAGTGTGTGTGTGAGGTTGTCAGTGTGTGTGAGTGTGAGATTGTCAGTGTGCGAGTGTGAGGTTGTCAGTGTGTGTGAGTGTGAGGTTGTCAGTGTGTGAGTGTGAGGTTGTCAGTGTGTGTGTGAGATTGTCAGTCTGTGTGAGTGTGAGGTTGTCAGTGTGTGAGATTGTCAGCCTGTGTGAGTGTGAGGTTGTCAGTGTGTGTGAGTGTGAGGTTGTCAGTGTGTGTGAGTGTGAGATTGTCAGTGTGTGTGAGTGTGAGATTGTCAGTGTGTGTGTGAGTGTGAGGTTATCAGTGTGTGTGTGTGTGAGGTTGTCAGCCTGTGTGTGTGTGAGATTGTCAGTGTGTGTGAGTGTGAGATTGTCAGTGTGTGTGTGTGTGTGAGGTTGTCAGTGTGTGTGTGTGTGAGATTGTCAGTCTGTGTGAGTGTGAGATTGTCAGCCTGTGTGAGTGTGAGATTGTCAATGTGTGAGTGTGAGATTGTCAATGTGTGTGTGTGAGTGTGAGATTGTCAGTGTGTGTGTGAGGTTGTCAGTGTGTGTGTGTGTGAGATTGTCAGTCTGTGTGTGAGGTTGTCAGTGTGTGAGTGTGAGGTTGTCAGTGTGTGCGAGTTTGTCAGTGTGTGTGTGTGAGTGTGAGGTTGTCAGTCTGTGTGAGATTGTCAGCTTGTGTGAGTGTGAGATTGTCAGCCTGTGTGTGTGAGATTGTCAGTGTGTGTGAGTTTGTGTGTGTGTGAGGTTGTCAGTGTGTGTGAGTGTGATGTTGTCAGTGTGTGAGTGTGAGATTGTCAGTGTGTGAGTGTGAGGTTGTCAGTGTGTGTGTGTGAGGTTGTCAGTGTGTGTGAGTGTGATGTTGTCAGTGTGTGTGTGTGAGGTTGTCAGTGTGTGTGAGTGTGAGATTGTCAGTGTGCGAGTGTGAGGTTGTCAGTGTGTGTGAGTGTGAGGTTGTCAGTGTGTGAGTGTGAGGTTGTCAGTGTGTGTGTGAGATTGTCAGTCTGTGTGAGTGTGAGGTTGTCAGTGTGTGAGATTGTCAGCCTGTGTGAGTGTGAGGTTGTCAGTGTGTGTGAGTGTGAGGTTGTCAGTGTGTGTGAGTGTGAGATTGTCAGTGTGTGTGAGTGTGAGATTGTCAGTGTGTGTGTGTGTGAGATTTTCAGTGTGTGTGTGTGAGGTTGTCAGCCTGTGTGTGTGTGAGATTGTCAGTGTGTGTGTGAGATTGTCAGTGTGTGTGTGTGTGAGGTTTTCAGTGTGTGTGTGTGAGGTTGTCAGCCTGTGTGTGTGAGTGTGAGATTGTCAGCCTGTGTGAGTGTGAGATTGTCAGCCTGTGTGTGTGAGTGTGAGATTGTCAGTGTGTGTGTGTGTGAGATTGTCATCCTGTATGAGTGTGAGATTGTCAGCCTGTGTGAGTGTGAGATTGTCAATGTGTGAGTGTGAGATTGTCAATGTGTGTGTGTGTGTGAGATTGTCAGTGTGTGTGTGAGGTTGTCAGTGTGTGTGTGTGAGATTGTCAGTCTGTGTGAGTGTGAGATTGTCAGCCTGTGTGAGTGTGAGATTGTCAATGTGTGAGTGTGAGATTGTCAATGTGTGTGTGTGCGTGTGAGATTGTCAGTGTGTGTGTGAGGTTGTCAGTGTGTGTGTGTGTGTGAGATTGTCAGTCTGTGTGTGAGGTTGTCAGTGTGTGAGTGTGAGGTTGTCAGTGTGTGTGAGTTTGTCAGTGTGTGTGTGTGAGTGTGAGGTTGTCAGTCTGTGTGTGTGTGAGATTGTCAGCTTGTGTGAGTGTGAGATTGTCAGCCTGTGTGAGTGTGAGATTGTCAGCCTGTGTGTGTGAGTGTGAGATTGTCAGTGTGTGTGTGTGTGAGGTTGTCAGCCTGTGTGTGAGATTGTCAGCCTGTGTGAGTGTGAGATTGTCAATGTGTGAGTGTGAGATTGTCAATGTGTGTGTGTGTGAGTGTGAGATTGTCAGTGTGTGTGTGTGAGGTTGTCAGTGTGTGTGTGTGTGTGAGATTGTCAGTCTGTGTGAGTGTGAGATTGTCAGCCTGTGTGAGTGTGAGATTGTCAATGTGTGAGTGTGAGATTGTCAATGTGTGTGTGTGAGTGTGAGATTGTCAGTGTGTGTGTGAGGTTGTCAGTGTGTGTGTGTGAGATTGTCAGTCTGTGTGTGAGGTTGTCAGTGTGTGAGTGTGAGGTTGTCAGTGTGTGCGAGTTTGTTAGTGTGTGTGTGTGAGTGTGAGGTTGTCAGTCTGTGTGAGATTGTCAGCTTGTGTGAGTGTGAGATTGTCAGCCTGTGTGTGAGATTGTCAGTGTGTGTGAGTTTGTGTGTGTGTGAGGTTGTCAGTGTGTGTGAGTGTGATGTTGTCAGTGTGTGAGTGTGGGATTGTCAGTGTGTGAGTGTGAGGTTGTCAGTGTGTGTGTGTGAGGTTGTCAGTGTGTGTGAGTGTGATGTTGTCAGTGTGTGTGTGTGAGGTTGTCAGTGTGTGTGAGTGTGAGATTGTCAGTGTGCGAGTGTGAGGTTGTCAGTGTGTGTGAGTGTGAGGTTGTCAGTGTGTGAGTGTGAGGTTGTCAGTGTGTGTGTGAGATTGTCAGTCTGTGTGAGTGTGAGGTTGTCAGTGTGTGAGATTGTCAGCCTGTGTGAGTGTGAGGTTGTCAGTGTGTGTGAGTGTGAGGTTGTCAGTGTGTGTGAGTGTGAGATTGTCAGTGTGTGTGAGTGTGAGATTGTCAGTGTGTGTGTGAGTGTGAGGTTATCAGTGTGTGTGTGTGTGAGGTTGTCAGCCTGTGTGTGTGTGAGATTGTCAGTGTGTGTGAGTGTGAGATTGTCAGTGTGTGTGTGTGTGTGAGGTTGTCAGTGTGTGTGTGTGTGAGATTGTCAGTCTGTGTGAGTGTGAGATTGTCAGCCTGTGTGAGTGTGAGATTGTCAATGTGTGAGTGTGAGATTGTCAATGTGTGTGTGTGAGTGTGAGATTGTCAGTGTGTGTGTGAGGTTGTCAGTGTGTGTGTGTGTGTGAGATTGTCAGTCTGTGTGTGAGGTTGTCAGTGTGTGAGTGTGAGGTTGTCAGTGTGTGCGAGTTTGTCAGTGTGTGTGTGTGAGTGTGAGGTTGTCAGTCTGTGTGAGATTGTCAGCTTGTGTGAGTGTGAGATTGTCAGCCTGTGTGTGTGAGATTGTCAGTGTGTGTGAGTTTGTGTGTGTGTGAGGTTGTCAGTGTGTGTGAGTGTGATGTTGTCAGTGTGTGAGTGTGAGATTGTCAGTGTGTGAGTGTGAGGTTGTCAGTGTGTGTGTGTGAGGTTGTCAGTGTGTGTGAGTGTGATGTTGTCAGTGTGTGTGTGTGAGGTTGTCAGTGTGTGTGAGTGTGAGATTGTCAGTGTGCGAGTGTGAGGTTGTCAGTGTGTGTGAGTGTGAGGTTGTCAGTGTGTGAGTGTGAGGTTGTCAGTGTGTGTGTGAGATTGTCAGTCTGTGTGAGTGTGAGGTTGTCAGTGTGTGAGATTGTCAGCCTGTGTGAGTGTGAGGTTGTCAGTGTGTGTGAGTGTGAGGTTGTCAGTGTGTGTGAGTGTGAGATTGTCAGTGTGTGTGAGTGTGAGATTGTCAGTGTGTGTGTGTGTGAGATTTTCAGTGTGTGTGTGTGAGGTTGTCAGCCTGTGTGTGTGTGAGATTGTCAGTGTGTGTGTGAGATTGTCAGTGTGTGTGTGTGTGAGGTTTTCAGTGTGTGTGTGTGAGGTTGTCAGCCTGTGTGTGTGAGTGTGAGATTGTCAGCCTGTGTGAGTGTGAGATTGTCAGCCTGTGTGTGTGAGTGTGAGATTGTCAGTGTGTGTGTGTGTGAGATTGTCATCCTGTATGAGTGTGAGATTGTCAGCCTGTGTGAGTGTGAGATTGTCAATGTGTGAGTGTGAGATTGTCAATGTGTGTGTGTGAGTGTGAGATTGTCAGTGTGTGTGTGAGGTTGTCAGTGTGTGTGTGTGAGATTGTCAGTCTGTGTGAGTGTGAGATTGTCAGCCTGTGTGAGTGTGAGATTGTCAATGTGTGAGTGTGAGATTGTCAATGTGTGTGTGTGCGTGTGAGATTGTCAGTGTGTGTGTGAGGTTGTCAGTGTGTGTGTGTGTGTGAGATTGTCAGTCTGTGTGTGAGGTTGTCAGTGTGTGAGTGTGAGGTTGTCAGTGTGTGTGAGTTTGTCAGTGTGTGTGTGTGAGTGTGAGGTTGTCAGTCTGTGTGTGTGTGAGATTGTCAGCTTGTGTGAGTGTGAGATTGTCAGCCTGTGTGAGTGTGAGATTGTCAGCCTGTGTGTGTGAGTGTGAGATTGTCAGTGTGTGTGTGTGTGAGATTGTCAGCCTGTGTGTGAGATTGTCAGCCTGTGTGAGTGTGAGATTGTCAATGTGTGAGTGTGAGATTGTCAATGTGTGTGTGTGAGTGTGAGATTGTCAGTGTGTGTGTGTGAGGTTGTCAGTGTGTGTGTGTGTGTGTGAGATTGTCAGTCTGTGTGAGTGTGAGATTGTCAGCCTGTGTGAGTGTGAGATTGTCAATGTGTGAGTGTGAGATTGCCAATGTGTGTGTGTGAGTGTGAGATTGTCAGTGTGTGTGTGAGGTTGTCAGTGTGTGTGTGTGTGTGAGATTGTCAGTCTGTGTGTGAGGTTGTCAGTGTGTGAGTGTGAGGTTGTCAGTGTGTGCGAGTTTGTCAGTGTGTGTGTGTGAGTGTGAGGTTGTCAGTCTGTGTGAGATTGTCAGCTTGTGTGAGTGTGAGATTGTCAGCCTGTGTGTGAGATTGTCAGTGTATGTGAGTTTGTGTGTGTGTGAGGTTGTCAGTGTGTGTGAGTGTGATGTTGTCAGTGTGTGAGTGTGAGATTGTCAGTGTGTGAGTGTGAGGTTGTCAGTGTGTGTGTGTGAGGTTGTCAGTGTGTGTGAGTGTGATGTTGTCAGTGTGTGTGTGTGAGGTTGTCAGTGTGTGTGAGTGTGAGATTGTCAGTGTGCGAGTGTGAGGTTGTCAGTGTGTGTGAGTGTGAGGTTGTCAGTGTGTGAGTGTGAGGTTGTCAGTGTGTGTGTGAGATTGTCAGTCTGTGTGAGTGTGAGGTTGTCAGTGTGTGAGATTGTCAGCCTGTGTGAGTGTGAGGTTGTCAGTGTGTGTGAGTGTGAGGTTGTCAGTGTGTGTGAGTGTGATGTTGTCAGTGTGTGTGTGTGAGGTTGTCAGTGTGTGTGAGTGTGAGATTGTCAGTGTGCGAGTGTGAGGTTGTCAGTGTGTGTGAGTGTGAGGTTGTCAGTGTGTGAGTGTGAGGTTGTCAGTGTGTGTGTGAGATTGTCAGTCTGTGTGAGTGTGAGGTTGTCAGTGTGTGAGATTGTCAGCCTGTGTGAGTGTGAGGTTGTCAGTGTGTGTGAGTGTGAGGTTGTCAGTGTGTGTGAGTGTGAGATTGTCAGTGTGTGTGAGTGTGAGATTGTCAGTGTGTGTGTGAGTGTGAGGTTATCAGTGTGTGTGTGTGTGAGGTTGTCAGCCTGTGTGTGTGTGAGATTGTCAGTGTGTGTGAGTGTGAGATTGTCAGTGTGTGTGTGTGTGTGAGATTTTCAGTGTGTGAGGTTGTCAGCCTGTGTGTGTGAGTGTGAGATTGTCAGCCTGTGTGAGTGTGAGATTGTCAGCCTGTGTGTGTGAGTGTGAGATTGTCAGTGTGTGTGTGAGATTGTCAGCCTGTGTGAGTGTGAGATTGTCAGCCTGTGTGAGTGTGAGATTGTCAATGTGTGAGTGTGAGATTGTCAATGTGTGTGTGTGAGTGTGAGATTGTCAGTGTGTGTGTGAGGTTGTCAGTGTGTGTGTGTGTGAGATTGTCAGTCTGTGTGAGTGTGAGATTGTCAGCCTGTGTGAGTGTGAGATTGTCAATGTGTGAGTGTGAGATTGTCAATGTGTGTGTGTGAGTGTGAGATTGTCAGTGTGTGTGTGAGGTTGTCAGTGTGTGTGTGTGTGTGAGATTGTCAGTCTGTGTGAGTGTGAGATTGTCAGCCTGTGTGAGTGTGAGATTGTCAATGTGTGAGTGTGAGATTGTCAATGTGTGTGTGTGAGTGTGAGATTGTCAGTGTGTGTGTGAGGTTGTCAGTGTGTGTGTGTGTGTGAGATTGTCAGTCTGTGTGTGAGGTTGTCAGTGTGTGAGTGTGAGGTTGTCAGTGTGTGCGAGTTTGTCAGTGTGTGTGTGTGAGTGTGAGGTTGTCAGTCTGTGTGAGATTGTCAGCTTGTGTGAGTGTGAGATTGTCAGCCTGTGTGTGTGAGATTGTCAGTGTGTGTGAGTTTGTGTGTGTGTGAGGTTGTCAGTGTGTGTGAGTGTGATGTTGTCAGTGTGTGAGTGTGAGATTGTCAGTGTGTGAGTGTGAGGTTGTCAGTGTGTGTGAGTGTGATGTTGTCAGTGTGTGTGTGTGAGGTTGTCAGTGTGTGTGAGTGTGAGATTGTCAGTGTGCGAGTGTGAGGTTGTCAGTGTGTGTGAGTGTGAGGTTGTCAGTGTGTGAGTGTGAGGTTTTCAGTGTGTGTGTGAGATTGTCAGTCTGTGTGAGTGTGAGGTTGTCAGTGTGTGAGATTGTCAGCCTGTGTGAGTGTGAGGTTGTCAGTGTGTGTGAGTGTGAGGTTGTCAGTGTGTGTGAGTGTGAGATTGTCAGTGTGTGTGAGTGTGCGATTGTCAGTGTGTGTGTGAGTGTGAGGTTATCAGTGTGTGTGTGTGTGAGGTTGTCAGCCTGTGTGTGTGTGAGATTGTCAGTGTGTGTGAGTGTGAGATTGTCAGTGTGTGTGTGTGTGAGATTTTCAGTGTGTGTGTGTGAGGTTGTCAGCCTGTGTGTGTGAGTGTGAGATTGTCAGCCTGTGTGAGTGTGAGATTGTCAGCCTGTGTGTGTGAGTGTGAGATTGTCAGTGTGTGTGTGTGTGTGAGATTGTCAGCCTGTGTGTGTGTGAGATTGTCAGTCTGTGTGTGAGGTTGTCAGTGTGTGAGTGTGAGGTTGTCAGTGTGTGTGAGTTTGTCAGTGTGTGTGTGTGAGTGTGAGGTTGTCAGTCTGTGTGTGTGTGAGATTGTCAGCTTGTGTGAGTGTGAGATTGTCAGCCTGTGTGAGTGTGAGATTGTCAGCCTGTGTGTGTGAGTGTGAGATTGTCAGTGTGTGTGTGTGTGTGAGATTGTCAGCCTGTGTGAGTGTGAGATTGTCAGCCTGTGTGAGTGTGAGATTGTCAATGTGTGAGATTGTCAATGTGTGTGTGTGAGTGTGAGATTGTCAGTGTGTGTGTGAGGTTGTCAGTGTGTGTGTGAGATTGTCAGTCTGTGTGAGTGTGAGATTGTCAGCCTGTGTGAGTGTGAGATTGTCAATGTGTGAGTGTGAGATTGTCAATGTGTGTGTGTGAGTGTGAGATTGTCAGTGTGTGTGTGAGGTTGTCAGTGTGTGTGTGTGTGAGATTGTCAGTCTGTGTGTGTGAGATTGTCAGTGTGTGTGAGTTTGTGTGTGTGTGAGGTTGTCAGTGTGTGTGAGTGTGATGTTGTCAGTGTGTGAGTGTGAGATTGTCAGTGTGTGAGTGTGAGGTTGTCAGTGTGTGTGTGTGAGGTTGTCAGTGTGTGTGAGTGTGATGTTGTCAGTGTGTGTGTGTGAGGTTGTCAGTGTGTGTGAGTGTGAGATTGTCAGTGTGTGAGTGTGAGGTTGTCAGTGTGTGTGTGAGATTGTCAGTGTGTGTGTGTGAGGTTGTCAGCCTGTGTGAGTGTGAGATTGTCAGCCTGTGTGTGTGAGTGTGAGATTGTCAGTGTGTGTGTGTGTGAGATTGTCAGCCTGTGTGTGTGTGAGATTGTCAGTCTGTGTGTGAGGTTGTCAGTGTGTGAGTGTGAGGTTGTCAGTGTGTGTGAGTTTGTCAGTGTGTGTGTGTGAGTGTGAGGTTGTCAGTCTGTGTGTGTGTGAGATTGTCAGCTTGTGTGAGTGTGAGATTGTCAGCCTGTGTGAGTGTGAGATTGTCAGCCTGTGTGTGTGAGTGTGAGATTGTCAGTGTGTGTGTGTGTGTGAGATTGTCAGCCTGTGTGAGTGTGAGATTGTCAGCCTGTGTGAGTGTGAGATTGTCAATGTGTGAGATTGTCAATGTGTGTGTGTGAGTGTGAGATTGTCAGTGTGTGTGTGAGGTTGTCAGTGTGTGTGTGAGATTGTCAGTCTGTGTGAGTGTGAGATTGTCAGCCTGTGTGAGTGTGAGATTGTCAATGTGTGAGTGTGAGATTGTCAATGTGTGTGTGTGAGTGTGAGATTGTCAGTGTGTGTGTGAGGTTGTCAGTGTGTGTGTGTGTGAGATTGTCAGTCTGTGTGTGTGAGATTGTCAGTGTGTGTGAGTTTGTGTGTGTGTGAGGTTGTCAGTGTGTGTGAGTGTGATGTTGTCAGTGTGTGAGTGTGAGATTGTCAGTGTGTGAGTGTGAGGTTGTCAGTGTGTGTGTGTGAGGTTGTCAGTGTGTGTGAGTGTGATGTTGTCAGTGTGTGTGTGTGAGGTTGTCAGTGTGTGTGAGTGTGAGATTGTCAGTGTGTGAGTGTGAGGTTGTCAGTGTGTGTGTGAGATTGTCAGTGTGTGTGTGTGAGGTTGTCAGCCTGTGTGAGTGTGAGATTGTCAGCCTGTGTGAGTGTGAGGTTGTCAGTGTGTGTGAGTGTGAGGTTGTCAGTGTGTGTGAGTGTGAGATTGTCAGTGTGTGTGAGTGTGAGATTGTCAGTGTGTGTGTGAGTGTGAGGTTATCAGTGTGTGTGTGTGTGAGGTTGTCAGCCTGTGTGTGTGTGAGATTGTCAGTGTGTGTGAGTGTGAGATTGTCAGTGTGTGTGTGTGTGAGATTTTCAGTGTGTGTGTGTGAGGTTGTCAGCCTGTGTGTGTGAGTGTGAGATTGTCAGCCTGTGTGAGTGTGACATTGTCAGCCTGTGTGTGTGAGTGTGAGATTGTCAGTGTGTGTGTGTGTGAGATTGTCAGCCTGTGTGTGTGTGAGATTGTCAGTCTGTGTGTGAGGTTGTCAGTGTGTGAGTGTGAGGTTGTCAGTGTGTGTGAGTTTGTCAGTGTGTGTGTGTGAGTGTGAGGTTGTCAGTCTGTGTGTGTGTGAGATTGTCAGCTTGTGTGAGTGTGAGATTGTCAGCCTGTGTGAGTGTGAGATTGTCAGCCTGTGTGTGTGAGTGTGAGATTGTCAGTGTGTGTGTGTGTGTGAGATTGTCAGCCTGTGTGAGTGTGAGATTGTCAGCCTGTGTGAGTGTGAGATTGTCAATGTGTGAGATTGTCAATGTGTGTGTGTGAGTGTGAGATTGTCAGTGTGTGTGTGAGGTTGTCAGTGTGTGTGTGAGATTGTCAGTCTGTGTGAGTGTGAGATTGTCAGCCTGTGTGAGTGTGAGATTGTCAATGTGTGAGTGTGAGATTGTCAATGTGTGTGTGTGAGTGTGAGATTGTCAGTGTGTGTGTGAGGTTGTCAGTGTGTGTGTGTGTGAGATTGTCAGTCTGTGTGTGTGAGATTGTCAGTGTGTGTGAGTTTGTGTGTGTGTGAGGTTGTCAGTGTGTGTGAGTGTGATGTTGTCAGTGTGTGAGTGTGAGATTGTCAGTGTGTGAGTGTGAGGTTGTCAGTGTGTGTGTGTGAGGTTGTCAGTGTGTGTGAGTGTGATGTTGTCAGTGTGTGTGTGTGAGGTTGTCAGTGTGTGTGAGTGTGAGATTGTCAGTGTGTGAGTGTGAGGTTGTCAGTGTGTGTGTGAGATTGTCAGTGTGTGTGTGTGAGGTTGTCAGCCTGTGTGAGTGTGAGATTGTCAGCCTGTGTGAGTGTGAGGTTGTCAGTGTGTGTGAGTGTGAGGTTGTCAGTGTGTGTGAGTGTGAGATTGTCAGTGTGTGTGAGTGTGAGATTGTCAGTGTGTGTGTGAGTGTGAGGTTATCAGTGTGTGTGTGTGTGAGGTTGTCAGCCTGTGTGTGTGTGAGATTGTCAGTGTGTGTGAGTGTGAGATTGTCAGTGTGTGTGTGTGTGAGATTTTCAGTGTGTGTGTGTGAGGTTGTCAGCCTGTGTGTGTGAGTGTGAGATTGTCAGCCTGTGTGAGTGTGAGATTGTCAGCCTGTGTGTGTGAGTGTGAGATTGTCAGTGTGTGTGTGTGTGTGAGATTGTCAGCCTGTGTGTGTGTGAGATTGTCAGTCTGTGTGTGAGGTTGTCAGTGTGTGAGTGTGAGGTTGTCAGTGTGTGTGAGTTTGTCAGTGTGTGTGTGTGAGTGTGAGGTTGTCAGTCTGTGTGTGTGTGAGATTGTCAGCTTGTGTGAGTGTGAGATTGTCAGCCTGTGTGAGTGTGAGATTGTCAGCCTGTGTGTGTGAGTGTGAGATTGTCAGTGTGTGTGTGTGTGTGAGATTGTCAGCCTGTGTGAGTGTGAGATTGTCAGCCTGTGTGAGTGTGAGATTGTCAATGTGTGAGATTGTCAATGTGTGTGTGTGAGTGTGAGATTGTCAGTGTGTGTGTGAGGTTGTCAGTGTGTGTGTGTGTGTGTGAGATTGTCAGTCTGTGTGTGAGGTTGTCAGTGTGTGAGTGTGAGGTTGTCAGTGTGTGCGAGTTTGTCAGTGTGTGTGTGTGAGTGTGAGGTTGTCAGTCTGTGTGAGATTGTCAGCTTGTGTGAGTGTGAGATTGTCAGCCTGTGTGTGTGAGATTGTCAGTGTGTGTGAGTTTGTGTGTGTGTGAGGTTGTCAGTGTGTGTGAGTGTGATGTTGTCAGTGTGTGAGTGTGAGATTGTCAGTGTGTGAGTGTGAGGTTGTCAGTGTGTGTGAGTGTGATGTTGTCAGTGTGTGTGTGTGAGGTTGTCAGTGTGTGTGAGTGTGAGATTGTCAGTGTGCGAGTGTGAGGTTGTCAGTGTGTGTGAGTGTGAGGTTGTCAGTGTGTGAGTGTGAGGTTTTCAGTGTGTGTGTGAGATTGTCAGTCTGTGTGAGTGTGAGGTTGTCAGTGTGTGAGATTGTCAGCCTGTGTGAGTGTGAGGTTGTCAGTGTGTGTGAGTGTGAGGTTGTCAGTGTGTGTGAGTGTGAGATTGTCAGTGTGTGTGAGTGTGCGATTGTCAGTGTGTGTGTGAGTGTGAGGTTATCAGTGTGTGTGTGTGTGAGGTTGTCAGCCTGTGTGTGTGTGAGATTGTCAGTGTGTGTGAGTGTGAGATTGTCAGTGTGTGTGTGTGTGAGATTTTCAGTGTGTGTGTGTGAGGTTGTCAGCCTGTGTGTGTGAGTGTGAGATTGTCAGCCTGTGTGAGTGTGAGATTGTCAGCCTGTGTGTGTGAGTGTGAGATTGTCAGTGTGTGTGTGTGTGTGAGATTGTCAGCCTGTGTGTGTGTGAGATTGTCAGTCTGTGTGTGAGGTTGTCAGTGTGTGAGTGTGAGGTTGTCAGTGTGTGTGAGTTTGTCAGTGTGTGTGTGTGAGTGTGAGGTTGTCAGTCTGTGTGTGTGTGAGATTGTCAGCTTGTGTGAGTGTGAGATTGTCAGCCTGTGTGAGTGTGAGATTGTCAGCCTGTGTGTGTGAGTGTGAGATTGTCAGTGTGTGTGTGTGTGTGAGATTGTCAGCCTGTGTGAGTGTGAGATTGTCAGCCTGTGTGAGTGTGAGATTGTCAATGTGTGAGATTGTCAATGTGTGTGTGTGAGTGTGAGATTGTCAGTGTGTGTGTGAGGTTGTCAGTGTGTGTGTGAGATTGTCAGTCTGTGTGAGTGTGAGATTGTCAGCCTGTGTGAGTGTGAGATTGTCAATGTGTGAGTGTGAGATTGTCAATGTGTGTGTGTGAGTGTGAGATTGTCAGTGTGTGTGTGAGGTTGTCAGTGTGTGTGTGTGTGAGATTGTCAGTCTGTGTGTGTGAGATTGTCAGTGTGTGTGAGTTTGTGTGTGTGTGAGGTTGTCAGTGTGTGTGAGTGTGATGTTGTCAGTGTGTGAGTGTGAGATTGTCAGTGTGTGAGTGTGAGGTTGTCAGTGTGTGTGTGTGAGGTTGTCAGTGTGTGTGAGTGTGATGTTGTCAGTGTGTGTGTGTGAGGTTGTCAGTGTGTGTGAGTGTGAGATTGTCAGTGTGTGAGTGTGAGGTTGTCAGTGTGTGTGTGAGATTGTCAGTGTGTGTGTGTGAGGTTGTCAGCCTGTGTGAGTGTGAGATTGTCAGCCTGTGTGTGTGAGTGTGAGATTGTCAGTGTGTGTGTGTGTGAGATTGTCAGCCTGTGTGTGTGTGAGATTGTCAGTCTGTGTGTGAGGTTGTCAGTGTGTGAGTGTGAGGTTGTCAGTGTGTGTGAGTTTGTCAGTGTGTGTGTGTGAGTGTGAGGTTGTCAGTCTGTGTGTGTGTGAGATTGTCAGCTTGTGTGAGTGTGAGATTGTCAGCCTGTGTGAGTGTGAGATTGTCAGCCTGTGTGTGTGAGTGTGAGATTGTCAGTGTGTGTGTGTGTGTGAGATTGTCAGCCTGTGTGAGTGTGAGATTGTCAGCCTGTGTGAGTGTGAGATTGTCAATGTGTGAGATTGTCAATGTGTGAGTGTGAGATTGTCAGTGTGTGTGTGAGGTTGTCAGTGTGTGTGTGAGATTGTCAGTCTGTGTGAGTGTGAGATTGTCAGCCTGTGTGAGTGTGAGATTGTCAATGTGTGAGTGTGAGATTGTCAATGTGTGTGTGTGAGTGTGAGATTGTCAGTGTGTGTGTGAGGTTGTCAGTGTGTGTGTGTGTGAGATTGTCAGTCTGTGTGTGTGAGATTGTCAGTGTGTGTGAGTTTGTGTGTGTGTGAGGTTGTCAGTGTGTGTGAGTGTGATGTTGTCAGTGTGTGAGTGTGAGATTGTCAGTGTGTGAGTGTGAGGTTGTCAGTGTGTGTGTGTGAGGTTGTCAGTGTGTGTGAGTGTGATGTTGTCAGTGTGTGTGTGTGAGGTTGTCAGTGTGTGTGAGTGTGAGATTGTCAGTGTGTGAGTGTGAGGTTGTCAGTGTGTGTGTGAGATTGTCAGTGTGTGTGTGTGAGGTTGTCAGCCTGTGTGAGTGTGAGATTGTCAGCCTGTGTGAGTGTGAGGTTGTCAGTGTGTGTGAGTGTGAGGTTGTCAGTGTGTGTGAGTGTGAGATTGTCAGTGTGTGTGAGTGTGAGATTGTCAGTGTGTGTGTGAGTGTGAGGTTATCAGTGTGTGTGTGTGTGAGGTTGTCAGCCTGTGTGTGTGTGAGATTGTCAGTGTGTGTGAGTGTGAGATTGTCAGTGTGTGTGTGTGTGAGATTTTCAGTGTGTGTGTGTGAGGTTGTCAGCCTGTGTGTGTGAGTGTGAGATTGTCAGCCTGTGTGAGTGTGACATTGTCAGCCTGTGTGTGTGAGTGTGAGATTGTCAGTGTGTGTGTGTGTGAGATTGTCAGCCTGTGTGTGTGTGAGATTGTCAGTCTGTGTGTGAGGTTGTCAGTGTGTGAGTGTGAGGTTGTCAGTGTGTGTGAGTTTGTCAGTGTGTGTGTGTGAGTGTGAGGTTGTCAGTCTGTGTGTGTGTGAGATTGTCAGCTTGTGTGAGTGTGAGATTGTCAGCCTGTGTGAGTGTGAGATTGTCAGCCTGTGTGTGTGAGTGTGAGATTGTCAGTGTGTGTGTGTGTGTGAGATTGTCAGCCTGTGTGAGTGTGAGATTGTCAGCCTGTGTGAGTGTGAGATTGTCAATGTGTGAGATTGTCAATGTGTGTGTGTGAGTGTGAGATTGTCAGTGTGTGTGTGAGGTTGTCAGTGTGTGTGTGAGATTGTCAGTCTGTGTGAGTGTGAGATTGTCAGCCTGTGTGAGTGTGAGATTGTCAATGTGTGAGTGTGAGATTGTCAATGTGTGTGTGTGAGTGTGAGATTGTCAGTGTGTGTGTGAGGTTGTCAGTGTGTGTGTGTGTGAGATTGTCAGTCTGTGTGTGTGAGATTGTCAGTGTGTGTGAGTTTGTGTGTGTGTGAGGTTGTCAGTGTGTGTGAGTGTGATGTTGTCAGTGTGTGAGTGTGAGATTGTCAGTGTGTGAGTGTGAGGTTGTCAGTGTGTGTGTGTGAGGTTGTCAGTGTGTGTGAGTGTGATGTTGTCAGTGTGTGTGTGTGAGGTTGTCAGTGTGTGTGAGTGTGAGATTGTCAGTGTGTGAGTGTGAGGTTGTCAGTGTGTGTGTGAGATTGTCAGTGTGTGTGTGTGAGGTTGTCAGCCTGTGTGAGTGTGAGATTGTCAGCCTGTGTGAGTGTGAGGTTGTCAGTGTGTGTGAGTGTGAGGTTGTCAGTGTGTGTGAGTGTGAGATTGTCAGTGTGTGTGAGTGTGAGATTGTCAGTGTGTGTGTGAGTGTGAGGTTATCAGTGTGTGTGTGTGTGAGGTTGTCAGCCTGTGTGTGTGTGAGATTGTCAGTGTGTGTGAGTGTGAGATTGTCAGTGTGTGTGTGTGTGAGATTTTCAGTGTGTGTGTGTGAGGTTGTCAGCCTGTGTGTGTGAGTGTGAGATTGTCAGCCTGTGTGAGTGTGACATTGTCAGCCTGTGTGTGTGAGTGTGAGATTGTCAGTGTGTGTGTGTGTGAGATTGTCAGCCTGTGTGTGTGTGAGATTGTCAGTCTGTGTGTGAGGTTGTCAGTGTGTGAGTGTGAGGTTGTCAGTGTGTGTGAGTTTGTCAGTGTGTGTGTGTGAGTGTGAGGTTGTCAGTCTGTGTGTGTGTGAGATTGTCAGCTTGTGTGAGTGTGAGATTGTCAGCCTGTGTGAGTGTGAGATTGTCAGCCTGTGTGTGTGAGTGTGAGATTGTCAGTGTGTGTGTGTGAGATTGTCAGCCTGTGTGAGTGTGAGATTGTCAGCCTGTGTGAGTGTGAGATTGTCAATGTGTGAGATTGTCAATGTGTGTGTGTGAGTGTGAGATTGTCAGTGTGTGTGTGAGGTTGTCAGTGTGTGTGTGAGATTGTCAGTCTGTGTGAGTGTGAGATTGTCAGCCTGTGTGAGTGTGAGATTGTCAATGTGTGAGTGTGAGATTGTCAATGTGTGTGTGTGAGTGTGAGATTGTCAGTGTGTGTGTGAGGTTGTCAGTGTGTGTGTGTGTGAGATTGTCAGTCTGTGTGTGAGGTTGTCAGTGTGTGAGTGTGAGGTTGTCAGTGTGTGCGAGTTTGTCAGTGTGTGTGTGTGAGTGTGAGGTTGTCAGTCTGTGTGAGATTGTCAGCTTGTGTGAGTGTGAGATTGTCAGCCTGTGTGTGTGAGATTGTCAGTGTGTGTGAGTTTGTGTGTGTGTGAGGTTGTCAGTGTGTGTGAGTGTGATGTTGTCAGTGTGTGAGTGTGAGATTGTCAGTGTGTGAGTGTGAGGTTGTCAGTGTGTGTGTGTGAGGTTGTCAGTGTGTGTGAGTGTGATGTTGTCAGTGTGTGTGTGTGAGGTTGTCAGTGTGTGTGAGTGTGAGATTGTCAGTGTGTGAGTGTGAGGTTGTCAGTGTGTGTGTGAGATTGTCAGTCTGTGTGTGAGGTTGTCAGTGTGTGAGATTGTCAGCCTGTGTGAGTGTGAGGTTGTCAGTGTGTGTGAGTGTGAGGTTGTCAGTGTGTGTGAGTGTGAGATTGTCAGTGTGTGTGAGTGTGAGATTGTCAGTGTGTGTGTGAGTGTGAGGTTATCAGTGTGTGTGTGTGTGAGGTTGTCAGCCTGTGTGTGTGTGAGATTGTCAGTGTGTGTGAGTGTGAGATTGTCAGTGTGTGTGTGTGTGAGATTTTCAGTGTGTGTGTGTGAGGTTGTCAGCCTGTGTGTGTGAGTGTGAGATTGTCAGCCTGTGTGAGTGTGAGATTGTCAGCCTGTGTGTGTGAGTGTGAGATTGTCAGTGTGTGTGTGTGTGTGAGATTGTCAGCCTGTGTGTGTGTGAGATTGTCAGTCTGTGTGTGAGGTTGTCAGTGTGTGAGTGTGAGGTTGTCAGTGTGTGTGAGTTTGTCAGTGTGTGTGTGTGAGTGTGAGGTTGTCAGTCTGTGTGTGTGTGAGATTGTCAGCTTGTGTGAGTGTGAGATTGTCAGCCTGTGTGAGTGTGAGATTGTCAGCCTGTGTGTGTGAGTGTGAGATTGTCAGTGTGTGTGTGTGTGAGATTGTCAGCCTGTGTGAGTGTGAGATTGTCAGCCTGTGTGAGTGTGAGATTGTCAATGTGTGAGATTGTCAATGTGTGTGTGTGAGTGTGAGATTGTCAGTGTGTGTGTGAGGTTGTCAGTGTGTGTGTGTGTGTGAGATTGTCAGTCTGTGTGAGTGTGAGATTGTCAGCCTGTGTGAGTGTGAGATTGTCAATGTGTGAGTGTGAGATTGTCAATGTGTGTGAGTGTGAGATTGTCAGTGTGTGTGTGAGGTTGTCAGTGTGTGTGTGTGTGTGAGATTGTCAGTCTGTGTGTGAGGTTGTCAGTGTGTGAGTGTGAGGTTGTCAGTGTGTGCGAGTTTGTCAGTGTGTGTGTGTGAGTGTGAGGTTGTCAGTCTGTGTGAGATTGTCAGCTTGTGTGAGTGTGAGATTGTCAGCCTGTGTGTGTGAGATTGTCAGTGTGTGTGAGTTTGTGTGTGTGTGAGGTTGTCAGTGTGTGTGAGTGTGATGTTGTCAGTGTGTGAGTGTGAGATTGTCAGTGTGTGAGTGTGAGGTTGTCAGTGTGTGTGTGTGAGGTTGTCAGTGTGTGTGAGTGTGATGTTGTCAGTGTGTGTGTGTGAGGTTGTCAGTGTGTGTGAGTGTGAGATTGTCAGTGTGCGAGTGTGAGGTTGTCAGTGTGTGTGAGTGTGAGGTTGTCAGTGTGTGAGTGTGAGGTTGTCAGTGTGTGTGTGAGATTGTCAGTCTGTGTGAGTGTGAGGTTGTCAGTGTGTGAGATTGTCAGCCTGTGTGAGTGTGAGGTTGTCAGTGTGTGTGAGTGTGAGGTTGTCAGTGTGTGAGTGTGAGATTGTCAGTGTGTGTGAGTGTGAGATTGTCAGTGTGTGTGTGAGTGTGAGGTTATCAGTGTGTGTGTGTGTGTGAGGTTGTCAGCCTGTGTGTGTGTGAGATTGTCAGTGTGTGTGAGTGTGAGATTGTCAGTGTGTGTGTGTGTGAGATTTTCAGTGTGTGTGTGTGAGGTTGTCAGCCTGTGTGTGTGAGTGTGAGATTGTCAGCCTGTGTGAGTGTGAGATTGTCAGCCTGTGTGTGTGAGTGTGAGATTGTCAGTGTGTGTGTGTGTGTGAGATTGTTAGCCTGTGTGAGTGTGAGATTGTCAGCCTGTGAGTGTGAGATTGTCAATGTGTGAGTGTGAGATTGTCAATGTGTGTGTGTGAGTGTGAGATTGTCAGTGTGTGTGTGAGGTTGTCAGTGTGTGTGTGTGTGTGAGATTGTCAGTCTGTGTGAGTGTGAGATTGTCAGCCTGTGTGAGTGTGAGATTGTCAATGTGTGAGTGTGAGATTGTCAATGTGTGTGTGTGAGTGTGAGATTGTCAGTGTGTGTGTGAGGTTGTCAGTGTGTGTGTGTGTGTGAGATTGTCAGTCTGTGTGTGAGGTTGTCAGTGTGTGAGTGTGAGGTTGTCAGTGTGTGTGAGTTTGTCAGTGTGTGTGTGTGAGTGTGAGGTTGTCAGTCTGTGTGTGTGTGAGATTGTCAGCTTGTGTGAGTGTGAGATTGTCAGCCTGTGTGTGTGAGATTGTCAGTGTGTGTGAGTTTGTGTGTGTGTGAGGTTGTCAGTGTGTGTGAGTGTGATGTTGTCAGTGTGTGAGTGTGAGATTGTCAGTGTGTGAGTGTGAGGTTGTCAGTGTGTGTGTGTGAGGTTGTCAGTGTGTGTGAGTGTGATGTTGTCAGTGTGTGTGTGTGAGGTTGTCAGTGTGTGTGAGTGTGAGATTGTCAGTGTGCGAGTGTGAGGTTGTCAGTGTGTGTGAGTGTGAGGTTGTCAGTGTGTGAGTGTGAGGTTGTCAGTGTGTGTGTGAGATTGTCAGTCTGTGTGAGTGTGAGGTTGTCAGTGTGTGAGATTGTCAGCCTGTGTGAGTGTGAGGTTGTCAGTGTGTGTGAGTGTGAGGTTGTCACAGTGTGTGTGAGTGTGAGGTTGTCACTGACCCTGGTGAATCTTCGTCGTTGTCAAGGCCGCAGGCTTCACCTCCCTCACGACTCTCAAAATGGCGGCGAGCGAGGAGGGGGAGGAGCCAGAAAACTTCACGTCACGTGGGAGGGGAGAAACTGAAACTTGATTGGCTCCAAGGCGGAGAGATTTTATTTTTTTTACGGGAAAACTTTATTGTTTTTAACCGTACGATGAATTTACAAAACTCACCATCAACAATAAATACTCGCGTTGGCATTGGCGCGGTCTGAATAAAAAAAATATTGGTTATGTAAATATTTATAAAACGCGGTAATATCAGAAATCTCATCTGAGTTATGAAAAAAAATGACCCCAATGATATTCCGTATTTAAGAATCTTTCCCGACTCGATCCATCAGAATCGATCTGCGGATTAATCCTCAAATCGATTCTCTCCATTCTTTCAATGCATTAACAAACGATTCTTAGATTCGATCGTCGATTCCAGCACACCTTTAGCTGAACAGTATCTGAATCTGATCTCCCGTTGATGCCCCCACACCTGAAGATGACTGCTTTGTGTTGAGACTGGAACGTCGAGGTCTATTTATTTATTATTTTTAATTTGTTAATTTTGAAACCCCCCGTTGACTTTACCGAAAGACTCAAAGAAAATGAATTCCTGCAGTCACGACAGCTTTTAAGTCAAGATTCAAACAAACCTCTATCAAGGTTATATTTGGTTGTCAGATGGCTTCTCACATTTAGTTGGCACGCGTCAAACGAGAAATGGACCAGAATGCAGCAGGGACGTGGCCAGACTCCGCCGAGAGACTTGCAAGACATCGTTTCTGGTCAGCACCACGGTGGATAGGAGATGTTGACGACCTCGCCCGGTCTACAAGGAGGTCGTGGGTTCGATCCACGACCATGACACTGCCTGCTGTTGCTACTGCTGCTGCTGTATATTTGGAGTTTGCGTGTTCCTCTCTCTCTCACCGTGGTTGTGTAGATATTTTTTTTTTCCCAGGTACTCGGGATTCTTCCAACTCCAGATTTAAATCCAGCGTTGGCAGCGTTTGCCCGCCGCTCTACGCGTCCGCACTACGTGACGATGATGGCGACAAGCCACGGAGTTGAGCTGTCACCTGCGGTCAGAGGCGGGTCGCTTCTGAAACAAGAGACCCACAGCGTCCCAGTGGGGCCCTTAGTAAAGTGAAACAAATGTTTAAATTTTGATCTAAAGCTTTCGTGACTGCAGGGATTCATATTCTTGGTTCTGTCGGTAAAGTCGTCACGTAGAAGGGAAACAATAAAATAATAAAAATATAAAAATACATACTCTTTGGTTCTATTGGGTAAAGTCACGTAGGTGAAAATAAAATAATAAAAAATCACGACGTTTCGGCCACAACACAAGCGGCCTTCATCAGGTGAAGGGACAAGACTGTCTGGAGGACAGCGCTGGAGTGGGAGAAGCCACGCTTAGATCACGACCTTTAAGCTGTGTGAGAAGAAAAACACAAAGCGCCTTGACAAAGGAATTAGCATATAATTTAGCATTGAAATGGCTCATTGAAATAGCTAAGTTAAAGTATACACATCCGCAGAGGTACCCCTTGACAAAGGAATTAGCATATAATTTAGCATTGAAATGGCTCATTGAAATAGCTAAGTTAAAGTATACACATCCACAGAGGCACCCCTTGACAAAGGAATTAGCATATAATTTAGCATTGAAATGGCTCATTGAAATAGCTAAGTTAAAGTATACACATCCGCAGAGGTACCCCTTGACAAAGGAATTAGCATAGAATTTAGCATTGAAATGGCTCATTGAAATAGCTAAGTTAAAGTATACACATCCACAGAGGCACCCCTTGACAAAGGAATTAGCATATAATTTAGCATTGAAATGGCTCATTGAAATAGCTAAGTTAAAGTATACACATCCGCAGAGGTACCCTTTGACAAAGGAATTAGCATAGAATACAATTTTATAAAACAATAAAATTGTATTGTTTTATAAAACTACAATTGTATTGTTTTATATTTTATTATTTTACTAGCGGTAAGTACCCGGCGTTGCCCGGGCGAAAAAGATAGACTCACACATCAACTTACACACAGACATCGACCCACACACGTAGAAACACATCGACTTACACGCGCACACACATACACATATAGACTCACACAGACAGACATCGACTTACACACACACACATATGAACTTACACACACATAGACATCCACTTTAGATACACACACATGGAGTTACACACATACAGCGACTCACACACACATCGATTCACACACAGACAAAGGTGAACTCACACACACATTGACGTAAAAACACGTCATTACACACACACACATATCGAGTAAGACACACACACACACGGACGTATATATACACACACATGGACCCACGCACACACATTGACTTACACACACACACATAGACTCGCACACACATAAATAGACTGACACACACATTGCCCCACACACATATGGACTCTACTTTAGATACACACACATGGAGTTACACACACATATCAACTCACACACATGTATGGACTTACACACACACACATGTATGGACTTACACACACACATGTGGACTAACATAGAGACATGGACTGACACACATACACATGGACGTACACACACACATCGACTGACACACATAGACACACAAACGCACATTGACTTACACACTGACATGGAGCCATGCACACACATTGACTAACACACACACAAACACATCGACTAACACACACACAGCGACTGACATGCACACATGGACTGACACGCACCCTTGGACTGACACACACACAAACACATCGACCTACACATACCCACAGCGACTGATACACACACATGGACTGACACGCAACCTTGGACTGACACACACACACAAACACATCGACCTACACACACACACAGCGACTGATGCACACACATGGACTGACACGCACCCTTGGACTGACACACACACACACATCGACCTACACACACACACATCGACTGATACACACACATGGACTGACACGCACCCTTGGACTGACACACACACACACACATCGACCTACACACACATCGGGGGTTGTCCGTTAGAAAAAGACAGACACACGCATGGTCCTACACGCACACACGTATGGACTCAAACACACACATCAAATCACAAACAAAGATCCCCCATATAGCCTTAACAGACTGTAGGGGCAAGTGCTGTTAGCGAGCACCTATGAAGGCCGGAACGGTACACCAGGGGGTGAGTGGCCAGCACCACGCCCGACCGCCTTTGTCTCCCCAGTGCCGATGTTTACACACCGCACCAGTTACTCATTTAGAGGCTGAGTCGACCTAGGGGAGGCCCGGGACCGGTTCAGATAATCGTCACTGGTGTTGGCTGTGAGCGGGAATCGAACCCAGGTCGCCAGGTTCATAGCGCAGTGCGCTAACCGCTACACTATCGCTCCCCACATCAAATCACACACACACATCGACGTGCACAGCAATCCCCGATGATGGCACAGCTATGAGCATCGCAGTACTACGTATCAGCAAATAGTGTGACGTGAGCAATCGAAATAGTAGAAATGCATAGAAGAAATCAGCTGAAATAAGTGTACATGAATGAGCATCAGTATGCACAGGTAAGTTGAGAAGCAGGCTACAGTCTAGATTATAGAGTGGCAGTACGTCGACTCAATGACATAAGCATAGCTACAGTCGACATAAAAAGCTGGCAATATGGGCAGCAGCTGAAAAAGCAGGATACAGTCGACATGAAAGGCTGGCAGTACACTGAGTGAGGTAAAGAAGCAGGCAACAGATTATAGACTGGCATACACTCATAATGGGCAAAAGCTAAATTAGCAGTGTGTATACTAGCGGCGGTGCACTGGCGTGAATTAAACAGCAGGCAACAAGCCACATCACAGACTGGCAGTGCACGGTCTCAGCGTCATAAAAACACAGCTCAAAAAGGAAACATGTAGCAACCTAAGAATTAAAAAAGTATTTTTCTGCACACAAAGAAAGTGATTGTAATATCTGCCACCTTCTTTGTTTCATAATAGTAAACAATGAACCCGAGTTATTATCTGCACACAAACATTATTACTATTGTAATATCAGACAACTTATTTGTTTGGGAATAGTAAACAATGAACCCGAGTTATTATCTGCGCACGAACATTATCATTGTAATATTTGGCAACTTATTTGTTTGATAATAGTGTAGGGAGGGGCGTGTATGGGCTATGTGTAGCGACGGTCTGTGTACAACTTACCTGTAAGGGCTGACATAGTCCAGTAGGGGCAGTCGCAATATCCCTTGCCCCGTAGCAGGAGGGGGCTGTTGGGTGTCCTGGGATCCGCCGGGGTCCCTCCTGGGGGGGGAGGCGGCTGCCGGGTGTTCTGTTAAACACGTGAAATAAAATGTCCGGTGTGAGCTCCACTGAACGCACAACACTTGGCGCGGTCCACCGCCCCCTTCCCCCCCCCAAGCAATTGGCGTGAGTTGGTACGGTCAATGTCGCGCAGTAAATAAATTCATATAGCGAAATCCCACGAAATCGCTAATGTGACTAATTTAAAGGTGACGGACATGAAAAAGGAAGAGCCTATTCCCACCGTGGGGCTTAGGGCGTGCTGGCTGGCACATTTTTTTCGATGTCAACCCCACGGTTCGAGAGGCAAATCCCTCGCAAGCGCACGCGCGCGGAGACGTTTATAGATAAGATATTTACATACAAAAATTATGCCTTTTATTTCATAATACGAACGCCCGCTGGCAGAAGGTCAAGGGACAGACCCAGGTGCCACGGGTCGACTGACTGAGATGACTGGCTGATGCACCACCTGTGCCCCCTCCTGTGCCAACCTGCTGTGCTTTAGCCACCCGGCGTTCCGCTCGTTGTTGTGAGCGTCGCTCCTCCGCCCTCCGTTGTTGTTGGAGGGTGACTGCCTCCAACTGCCCAGTAGCAGCGTCCTTCACGAGCCTCCTCCACAGAGGCCGATCTTGACACCGCTGGTACCAGTCATCGGCAAGTCCACTCAGCTCCACGTCCTCCTGTACCACATCACTCCATCTCTTCTCTAGCCCGTGCCGCGCACAGACAAAGATACCCCGTATAGCCTTAACAGACTGTAGGGGCAAGTGCTGTTAGCGAGCGCCTTTAAAGGCCAGCACGGCACACGAGGGGGTGGGTGGCCAGCACCATGCCCGGCCGCCTTTGTCTCCCTAGCGGCGATGTTTACACATCGCTCCAGGTACTCATTTGAGGCTGAGTCGACCTACACACACACAGACACATATCCTTGTGCGTGGTCTCACCTGGTCGTCGTCCTCACGGTCAGTGAGCAGCGTGAGGAGTGAGCGCAGCGTCCCAGCCGCCCTCACCACCCCCACCGCCCACTTCTCGGGTTGCTCGCAACCACCACCAACACCACCAGCACCACCACCAACACCACGGCCACCACCCCCACCAACGCCACCACCACCACCACCGCCACCACCGCAACCACCACCACCAACACCACCACCACCAACACCACCCCCACCAACACCACCACCACCACCAACACCACGGCCACCACCCCCACCAACGCCACCACCACCACCACCGCCACCACCGCAACCACGACCACCAACACCACCACCACCACCACCACACCCACCACCACCAACACCACCACCACCACCAACACCACCACCACCAACACCACCGCCACCACCACCACCACCACCGCCACCACCACCAACACCACCCCCACCACCACCAACACTACGGCCACCACCCCCACCAACGCCACCACCACCAACACCACCACTACCCCCACCACCACCAACCACCACCACCAACACCACCACCTCCACCACCACCGACAACACCACCACCACCAACACCACCACCACCCCCACCAACACCACCAACACCACCCCCACCACCACCAACACCACAGCCAGTGGCGGTGGTGTTGGTGGTGCAGCAGCAGCAGCGTCTGAGAGCGCCCAGGAAGCCGAGCCACCAGCGGCACAGCGGGGAGCCAAGCGGCAGTGCGGCAGCAGCAGGAGCAGCAGCAGGGACAGCAGCAGCAGGGACAGCAGCAGCAGGGACAGCAGGGACAGCAGGGACAGCAGCAGCAGGGACAGCAGGGGCAGTAGGGACAGCAGCAGGGACAGCAGCAGGGACAGCAGCAGCAGGGACAGCAGCAGGGACAGCAGAGGCAGCAACAGCAGCAGGGGCAGCAGCAGCAGGGACAGCAGCAGGGGCAGCAGGGACAGCAGCAGGGACAGCAGCAGGGGCAGCATCAGGGACAGGGCGCGGAGCGTGAGACAGGAAGGCCGTGTTGGCCATGGTGGTGACAAAGTCCCTCGTCCTGGGGGGGAGGGAGGGGGAGTGGGGGAGTGGTGAGTGTACTAGTGGTGAGTAGTGGTGAGTGTACTAGTGGTGAGTGGTGAGTGTACTAGTGGTGAGTGTACTAGTGGTGAGTGTACTAGTGGTGAGTGTACTAGTGGTGAGTAGTGGTGAGTAGTAGTGAGTGGTGAGCAGTGGTGAGTGTACGAGTGGTGAGTGTACTAGCGGTGACTGGTGGTGAGTGGTGAGTAGTGGTGAGTGTACTAGTGGTGAGTAGTGGTGAGTATACTAGTGGTGAGTAGTGGTGAGTGTACTAGTGGTGAGTGTACTAGTGGTGAGTGTACTAGTGGTGAGTGTACTAGTGGTGA
The DNA here is from genome assembly GCF_048934315.1 of Petromyzon marinus. Lineage (NCBI taxonomy): Eukaryota > Metazoa > Chordata > Hyperoartia > Petromyzontiformes > Petromyzontidae > Petromyzon > Petromyzon marinus. The sequence continues at coordinate 128,111 of NW_027422771.1, forward strand.
GTGGTGAGTAGTGGTGAGTGTACTAGTGGTGAGTAGTGGTGAGTGTACTAGTGATGAGTAGTAGTGAGTGTACTAGTGGTGAGTAGTGGTGAGTGTAAACTCACCAGGCGATGCTGAACCCCCCGGACCCGGATCCAACTCCACACGACGAACCGGTTCCAAACACAAGTCGACAAGGAATTGATTCAGACTCTAAGTCGATTCCTCATGCAATTCAATGAGCAATCGATTTCTAATACAACTCTACAATCCGATTCCCCGTGCAAGTCAATGGGAGTCGATTCTTAATGCGATTAAAAAGGAGTCGACTCCTCACGAAACAATGTTGAGAATCAATTTGAACGGTGGAGTCACGGAGGAAAAATAAAATAAAACAAAATAAAACAATTAAATCACGACGTTTTGGAGGCAACACAAGTCTCCTGCTTCAGGTGGAACAGACACAGCGGTGTACTAGTGGTGAGTGGTGAGTAGTGGTGAGTGTACTAGTGGTGAGTGTACTAGTGGTGAGTAGTGGTGAGTGGTGAGTAGTGGTGAGTGTTGAGTGGTGAGCAGTGGTGAGTGTACTAGTGGTGAGTGGTGGTGAGTGGTGAGTAGTGGTGAGTGTACTAGTGGTGAGTGTACTAGTGGTGAGTGGTGAGTAGTGGTGAGTGTACTAGTGGTGAGTGTACTAGTGGTGAGTAGTGGTGAGTGTACTAGTGGTGAGTGTACTAGTGGTGAGTGGTGAGTGTACTAGTGGTGAGTGTACTAGTGGTGAGTGTACTAGTGGTGAGTGGTGAGTAGTGGTGAGTGTTGAGTAGTGGTGAATGGTGAGTAGTGGTGAGTGTACTAGTGGTGAGTGTACTAGTGGTGAGTGGTGAGTGTACTAGTGGTGAGTGTACTAGTGGTGAGTGTACTAGTGGTGAGTGTACTAGTGGTGAATGTACTAGTGGGGAGTGGTGAGTGTACTTGTGGTGAGTGTACTAGTGGTGAGTAGTGGTGAGTAGTGGTGAGTCGTGAGTGTACTAGTGGTGAGTAGTGGTGAGTGTACTAGTGGTGAGTAGTGGTGAGTGGTGAGTGTACTAGTGGTGAGTGGTGAGTAGTGGTGAGTGGTGGGTGTACTAGTGGTGAGTGGTGGGTGTACTAGTGGTGAGTGTACTAGCGGTGAGTGTACTAGTGGTGAGTAGTGGTGAGTGGTAGGTGTACTTGTGGTGAGTGTACTAGTGGTGAGTAGTGGTGAGTGGTGAGTAGTGGTGAGTGTACTAGTGGTGAGTGGTGAGTAGTGGTGAGTAGTGATGAGTGTTGAGTAGTGGTGAGTGTACTAGTGGTGAGTGTACTAGTGGTGAGTGTACTAGTGGTGAGTGGTGAGTAGTGGTGAGTGGTGAGTAGTGGTGAGTAGTGGTGAGTACTAGTGGTGAGTGTACTAGTGGTGAGTGGTGAGTAGTGGTGAGTGGTGAGTAGTGGTGAGTGTACTAGTGGTGAGTGTACTAGTGGTGAGTGGTGAGTGCTAGTGGTGAGTGTACTAGTGGTGAGTGTACTAGTGGTGAGTGCTAGTGGTGAGTGTACTAGTGGTGAGTGTACTAGTGGTGAGTAGTGGTGAGTGTACTAGTGGTGAGTGTACTAGTGGTGAGTGTACTAGTGGTGAGTGGTGAGTGTACTAATGGTGAGTATACTAGTGGTGAGTAGTGGTGAGTGTACTAGTGGTGAGTGTACTAGTGGTGAGTGGTGAGTGTACTAGTGGTGAGTGTACTAGTGGTGAGTAGTGGTGAATGGTGAGTAGTGGTGAATGGTGAGTAGTGGTGAGTGGTGAGTGTACTAGTGGTGAGTGTACTAGTGGTGAGTGGTGAGTGTACTAGTGGTGAGTGTACTAGTCGTGAGTGTACTAGTGGTGAGTAGTGGTGAGTGTACTAGTGGTGAGTGTACTAGTGGTGAGTGGTGAGTGTACTAGTGGTGAGTGTACTAGTGGTGAGTAGTGGTGAGTGTACTAGTGGTGAGTGTACTAGTGGGGAGTGGTGAGTGTACTAGTGGTGAGTAGTGGTGAGTGTACTAGTGGTGAGTGTACTAGTGGTGAGTGTACTAGCGGTGAGTAGTGGTGAGTGTTGAGTGTACTAGTGGTGAGTGGTGAGTGTACTAGTGGTGAGTGTACTAGTGGTGAGTAGTGGTGAGTGTTGAGTGTACTAGTGGTGAGTGTACTAGTGGTGAGTGTACTAGTGGTGAGTAGTGGTGAGTGGTGAGTAGTGGTGAGCGTTGAGTGTAAACTCACCAGGCGATGCTGAACCCCCCGGACCCGGATCCAACTCCACACGACGAACCGGTTCCAAACACAAGTCGACAAGGAATTGATTCAGACTCTAAGTCGATTCCTCATGCAATTCAATGAGCAATCGATTTCTAATACCACTCTACAATCCGATTCCCCGTGCAAGTCAATGGGAGTCGATTCTTAATGCGATTAAAAAGGAGTCGACTCCTCACGAAACAATGTTGAGAATCAATTTGTACGCTGGAGTCACGGAGGTAAAATAAAATAAAACAAAATAAAAGAAAACAATTAAATCACGACGTTTCGGAGGCAACACAAGTCTCCTTCTTCAGGTGGAACAGACACACCGGAACATCAGTGTCAAGTGGACAGCTCAGTGACACAGAATTAGTAAAGTTGGACTACATGTTTATTTCTCGAACGCATTTTGGCTGTAGACCAGTGTAACAAGTCACAAATTTAACTGGAATCATTATTTCTTCCAGCAGAAGACACATGATATGGTAGCTGCAGTAAGCCACCCACCGCCGACACACACACACCCACGTGTATTTGTGGATGCACTAAGTCCGACACACACACACACCTGTACTTGTGGATGCACTAAGTCCGACACACACACACACACCTGTACTTGTGGATGCACTAAGTCCGACACACACACACACACCTGTACTTGTGGATGCACTAAGTCCGACACACAAACACACACCTGTACTTGTGGATGCACTAAGTCCGACACACACACACACACACCTATACTTGTGGATGCACTAAGTCCGACACACACACACACACCTGTACTTGTGGATGCACTAAATCCGACACACACCTGTACTTGTGGATGCACTAAGTCCGACACACACACACCTGTACTTGTGGATGCACTAAGTCCGACACACACACACACCTGTACTTGTGGATGCACTAAGTCCGACACACACACACACCGACCCCCTGTACTTGTGGATGCACTAAGTCCGACACACACACACACCTGTACTTGTGGATGCACTAAGTCCGACACACACACACACCTGTACTTGTGGATGCACTAAGTCCGACACACACACACACCGACCCCCCTGTACTGGTGGATGCACTAAGTCCGACACACACACACACACCTGTACTTGTGGATGCACTAAGTCCGACACACACACCTGTACTTGTGGATGCACTAAGTCCGACACACTCACACACCGACCCACCTGTACTTGTGGATGCACTAAGTCCGACACACACACACCTGTACTGGTGGATTCACTAAGTCCGACACACTCACACACCGACCCACCTGTACTTGTGGATGCACTAAGTCCGACACACACACACCTGTACTGGTGGATTCACTAAGTCCGACACACTCACACACCGACCCACCTGTACTTGTGGATGCACTAAGTCCGACACACATCCACCTGTACTTGTGGATGCGTTAAGTCCGACACACACACACCGACCCACCTGTACTGGTGGATGTCCTCGAAGGACTTGGAGTTGTTGATGGCGAAGACGCAGAGGAAGCGCTGGCGGTCGGAGACTGAAATGGTGGCGGCTGAGGAGCTTGTTCACTAGCTCACTCCTTGTTTAACAAATGCTGCTTTGAAGGTCTCGCTCTCAAAATAACTCTCCCAAATAATCAACGGATATTGGTAGTGTGCTGCTATCGACCGCCTAGTGGGAAGGATGTTGAAGCTGCGTCTGCACTGAGAGAGCTTTTTGGGGTCCTCCCTAAAGGTGAAATAGTTTTAGTGGGTGATCTACATTGGAATTGGCTAAACCCGCCGGCCGTGGCCACACATTTTGCAGATGAATTTAATCTGTTTCAATTAATAAATGTCCCCACAAGACCCAACCTAAAACATTCGGGACAATCAACTCTGCTTGACGTCCTATTGACAAATGCCCCTCACAATTTCACACTGACTGGTGTTCTGGGTAATAACCTTAACGATCACTCCTTCATTTTTGGAGTGAGATCATCAGCCAGACCCAATGCCCCCCCTAAATTGGTTGAGAAGCACTCTATGAAAACACTTCAGCACTCAGGCATTTGCTAATGATGTGCTTCACTCGGATATTGACAAGGTCTGTGATATCCCCAACCAGATTACGGCTTGGGAGACCTTCAGGTACACGTTTCTCCAAATTCTTAACAAACATGCTCCGTTGGTTAGATTTAAAACTAAATGCAACCGCCCACCATGGTTTGATCCTTGATTACAAAGCTAATGAAAACTAGGGACAAGGCTTGGGCATGTGCTCAGAAAAGTAATTTGGTCAATGACTGGCTAGAATACAGGATTTTAAGGTATAGATGCGTCAAAAAAATACGGCATGCAAAAAATGCCTACTTTTCCTCCACTCTCCTGGAATCACATGGAAATGCCAGGATTTTCTGGAAAACAAATATATCGAAAAGGTATCCAAAACAGACAATCTACCCATTGAGCTTAACCGAAATGGGGAAATATTTTTCAGATCCCAAAAAAATAGTTGACAATTTTAACCTTCATTTTTCTGAAGCTGGTAATCTTTTTTTATAATGTATTGGGAGTCACCTCTGCTCATGCAAATTCCTACACCCCTGTCCAAACATTAAACGAATTTAGTTTCCAGACAATCCACGAAAGTAATGTTCTGAAACAACTGTCTTACCTCAAAGGGCCTTCCTCTACCGGAGCAGATAGTATTCCCGTCTTTGCTCTACTAACTGTTGGTCACCTAATATACAAACCTATAGCCCATATTTTCAACCTGTCTATCAAAGAAGCATCAGTTCCTCTAGAATGGAAACATTCCTATGTCCGTCCACTTCACAAAGGGGGCCCTAAAGATGATCCAAATAACTACTGACCTATCTCAATTTTGTCCCCGTTGATGAAATTTTTTGAAAAATTATTGACCTACCAAATTAGCAGTTTCCTGTCCACCAACAATCTACTATATCTAAAACAATCTGGGTTCGGGAAAAAATACAGCACCACATCTGCTGCATTAGACTCTCTGAATCACATTTACACTAGCCTTGATAAGAAGCAGTACTGTACCTGTCTTTTTCTAGACCTGTCCAAAGGTTTTGATACAGTAGACCACAACACCCTGCTTAGTAAACTAAGTTGCCTCGGTTTTTCCGAAAACAGAGTAAAATGGTTACAAAATTACCTCTTTTCTCGCACCCAAACTGTATTCACAGATGGTTGGAGGTCAAACAGTGTGAAGATAACAAAAGGGGTTCCACAGGGTTCCATCCTCGGCCCCCTTTTGTTCTCTCTTTATGTCAATGACTTGGGCACTGACCTGGATCATTCCAGGGTAAATCTTTTTGCAGATGACACAATACTGATTACTGCTGGCCGCTCTCCGTATGACGTGATTGCTAAGCTACAGGGTGATTTCAACAAACTACTACATCAGCTAGTTGCTCTTAAACTAGTCCTGAATACCTACAAAACCAAGGTGCTATGCTTCTCACCAGGACTAAAGCAGGAAGTTATGTTTCCCCAATTACATTCCTTAAATAATTATAAAATAGAGCAAGTCAAGATCTATAAGTATCTTGGGGTCATCCTGGATTCAAAACTGAATTTTGAAGATCACATTGATTATATTGGTAAAAAGACAAAAATAAAAATTGGTTTTCTGTATCGACACAAGCACTGCTTCCCCCCAATGTTCCGTTTGGAATTGATAAAAGCTACCATACTGCCTCTACTTGACTACTGTGACATCGTGTATAAATCAGCCCCAAGTACTGTACTGAAGAAGCTTGATCCCATCTTTCACTCGGCCTTAAGATTTACATTGAACTGCACATATAGGACTCACCACTGTGATCTCTACATTGGGTCAAACTTAACGTCTCTTAATGTTCGACGGCTTGTGCACCAGATCTTATTTATTCACGATGTACTTACAAAAAAATCCGCAGACTACCTGCTGGATCTCCACTCTGTTTCAAATAACAAATTTGACCTCAGGTCTTCGCTCATTTACCAGCTTCACATTCCCTATTGCCGTAGGAAGGGCCTTTGCTATTGATGCCCCCAGAGTCTGGAATGCTATTGCCAATAAACTGCAACTTGAATCGCTACCAATGAGATCTTCTCTCAAAACTGCTCTAGAGTAGTTGTACACCCCTAGCTGCCACTGCTATTCATTGGCGTAACATAAAATAAAATGTTTCGCTCCGGATGACGCTGCAAAGTATTATCTGTATTTTGATTTAGCGTGCTGATCTTAAAGGTACATTGAATAATTTGATACTCAGACCGATGCTTCTGTTGTTGTGGAGTAACTCATGCAGCCAACTATGGCTCTAGGATTTGGTGTTACATGTTATTTATGTAGTTTATTGTAAAAATTCGGTCACAGTCCCTGTGATCGCTGTTACGTTGCAATTATGGCTTTATTTATGGGTGATTTGGAAAACGTTTTTAGGTTTGGACATGTTTGTTTTGTTGTAGTACGGAGTTAGACTGATGGCCTTAATCTAAGTTCTTGTGATTGTTGTTGTTGTTTGACTTGCATCCCACTGGGATTTTTTGCACACAGCGTTGGTGTATGGTGCTTTTTTCAGGAATATTTTGCTGTTTTTTTTCATGGATTTTCTGTTTGCACAGTCACACACAGTCACTATAAGATGTTTTTCTTGTTCGTGTTTTTGTTTTTTTGTGTTTGTTGTGGTTGCACCCCGATTCAAGAGCCGAATGGCTCACAGGGCTATTACCAAAATAAACTGAAACTGAACTGGGCCTTCAAACCTTCACGGAGAGACGCGGGTGGAGGAGGGGCGGGGTTTGAAGGGGCCGTGGTGGAAGGAGGCGGGGCGGGGTAAAAGAGGGCGGGGCGGTGCAAGGGGGCGGGGTGTAAGGGGGCGGGGTGGGGGTGTAAGGGGCGGGGTGGACGGGGGGCAGGGTGGGCGGGGTGGGGAAATGCCCCTCGGTTTAAAAAAACGCCGCGTATTTCGATTGGTCGAGAGGCGTGCACGTGACCCGCTTTATATTTGATGCAGTTCACGTTCCTGGTTCTTTCGGTAAAGTCACGTAGATAGAAAATAAAAATTAAATTAAAAATAACTAAAATGAAACACAAAGCAAAAAACCCACGACGTTGAGCGGAAGAGAAACAAATCCCCCTCCCCCCACAATCCCGCCCACTTGGCGCTACCCAGAGTGCATTGCAGTGCCAGTGGCGTGTCCGTGAACACGTGGGGGATACGCCGTGAGTTGTTGCCATCATCACCATCATCATCAACATCATCAACACCACCATCATCATCATCATCACCATCATCATCATCACCATCATCATCAACACCATCATCACCATCATCATCAACACCATCATCATCAACACCATCATCAACAACACCATCATCATCAACACCATCATCACCATCATCATCAACACCATCATCATCAACATCATCAACACCACCATCATCATCAACATCACCATCAACAACAACACCATCATCATCATAAACACCACCATCATTAACACCACCATCATCATCACCATCATCAACAACACCACCATCATCATCACCATCATCATCAACACCATCAACATCACCATTAACAACAACACCATCATCATAAACACCACCATCATCAACACCACCATCATCATCATCACCATCATCATCAACACCATCATCATCATCAACACCATCATCATCAACACCATCATCAACAACACCATCATCATCAACACCATCATCATCACCATCATCATCAACACCATCATCATCAACACCATCATCATCAACATCATCAACACCACCATCATCATCAACATCACCATCAACAACAACACCATCATCATCATAAACACCACCATCATTAACACCACCATCATCATCACCATCATCAACAACACCACCATCATCACCATCATCATCAACACCATCAACATCACCATTAACAACAACACCATCATCATAAACACCACCATCAACACCACCATCATCATCACCATCATCATCAACACCACCACCATCATCAACACCACCACCATCAACACCATCAACACCACCATCATCACCATCATCAACACCATCATCAACAACACCATCATCATCAACACCACCAACACCACCACCATCATCAACACCACCACCATCAACACCACCACCATCAACACCACCAACACCACCACCATCATCATCATCGTCGTCGTCTCGCGATCCGGGCCAAGTTTCCTCCTTCCCCCCCCTCCTCCTGCCCGGCCCCACCAAGGCGGCCCCACCAGCCCCTCTCGTCGCCCGTAGCCAGAGCCGGCGACCATGGCCACTTGGGCGGCCTGCATGGGCGTCAGGATGAGCTTGCTCTCCATGGCGGGCATCCGCTACGAGGGCATCCTCTGTGACATCAACACGGACGACTCCACCGTCGTCTTGGCGAAAGGTTACGCACTGGGGGGTGGGGGGTGGTTCACGGGGCGACTGTGGACACCCCGAAGCTGCGGGTTAGGGGTTTAATGAAGCCGCTTGAGTCGTCCTAACAGGCGACTCGCTCGGGCAGCGGCAGCAGCAGCAGCAGGAGGAGGAGGAGGAGGCCTTGGGGCTGGGGAAAGTTTGCCAGGAGGAGGTGAACGTGTCGGCGACGTTGCCGCCTTCTGGACAGATTGGTGTGAGTGTCGTGGGGTCAATGTATGGGGGGGTATTAAAGAGGGGTTTGACCCTTTTCAGGGCAATCAAACAGGAGGTGTTAAGATGCTCAAACGACAAATAAGATAGTTTTGATTTAAAGCTTTCGTGACTGCAGTAATTCATATTCTTAGTTTTTTCGGTAAAGTCACGTTGAAGAGAAACAACAAAATAACAAAAAATATATAAAACAATAAAAAATTCTCACGACGTTTCGACCATAACTCAAACGGTCATCATCAGGTGTGTCGGTTTGCATAAATTTATTTTGAAAACGGCATATTTATTTATTTATATAAAAATAACGTTTGCGTCACGCGCAACGATTGGCTGTTTGCCAGGACTAGTCCATCTATTTTTTGAAAAGAGGAGGGGGGAGACGAAATTTGTTTTTATGTATGCTGTCTGAAAGCCACTGTAAGCGTGAACAATCAATCAAGAACTGAAATGATTTATCAAATCTTTCCAATGATTGCTAAGATAGAATCCATCTTCTCGGTTGAAATTGTCTCTGTGTTTGTATATGTGGATAGCCTCATGAACGAATCTCTCATGGAAGCCAGATGGCTTACAAAGAACCTCCGTCTTGGAAAAGTCAATGGCATGTGAGCCTACTGAATTAGAACAATGATCTGCTACGGCCGAGGTGTTGGTCCTACCGTGTTTAAGGTCTGCTTTATGTTCACGAATGCGGTCCGAGATATGGCGTTTGGTTTCTCCAATGTAACTACTACCACAGAGGCAACTTAGTTTGTAGACACCAGGGTATTGTATGTCCGGAATCACATCTTTTACAGACGGAACCAGATCACGGATTTTATGTAATGTGTTGAAACGGACCTGGATCTTGTGTTTATTCAAGATTTTGGAGATCTTTTTTGTGATCCCAGCAATGTAGGGTAAAGTGATGGTTTTGAAAGGCTCCTCAAGAGGGTTCTTCTTCATGGTTTGAGTGATAGCTTTGCGGATTGTATAGTCGGAGTAACCATTAGCCCTAAGAGCTTGGTGTACGTGCTTGAGTTCACTGCTTATGTGTTCCTGGTCGGATATGCATTGGGCTCTATGATACAGAGTCTTGATGAGAGAATTCTTCTGTGATGGATGGTGGTGGGAATCCGGTTTCAGATAAGCATCCGTATGGGTAGCTTTCCTGTAGACAGAGTGGCTCATTGAACCATCAGTTTTGATGTAGTTTCCTTATTCACCAAGGTTCCTGTACCTGACACCATTGCAATCATTGAAGACTTGGTTCATCAAGGACTAAACACTGAGGTACCCCCCCTGGTGAGACACTGTTTAACCAATACATACTTCACTTGGAATGGAACTTTCTACAAACAAACTGAGGGCACCCCAATGGGCTCCCCCCTTTCTCCAGTTATAGCTAACATTTTCATGGAGAAATTTGAGACTGACGCCATCCAGACTGCCACTCTGCGCCCAACCTTATGGAAGAGGTACGTGGATGACACTTTTGTCATCTGGCCACATGGCCGGCCTGCTCTAGACCAATTCTTCGACCACATCAATTCCATACACCCAGCCATCAGATTTACCATGGAAGTCGAAATAGATGGCAAGATACCTTTTTTGGATGTCCTAATTAAAAAGAGACCTGATGGTTCAATGAGCCACTCTGTCTACAGGAAAGCTACCCATACGGATGCTTATCTGAAACCGGATTCCCACCACCATCCATCACAGAAGAATTCTCTCATCAAGACTCTGTATCATAGAGCCCAATGCATATCCGACCAGGAACACATAAGCAGTGAACTCAAGCACGTACACCAAGCTCTTAGGGCTAATGGTTACTCCGACTATACAATCCGCAAAGCTATCACTCAAACCATGAAGAAGAACCCTCTTGAGGAGCCTTTCAAAACCATCACTTTACCCTACATTGCTGGGATCACAAAAAAGATCTCCAAAATCTTGAATAAACACAAGATCCAGGTCCGTTTCAACACATTACATAAAATCCGTGATCTGGTTCCGTCTGTAAAAGATGTGATTCCGGACATACAATACCCTGGTGTCTACAAACTAAGTTGCCTCTGTGGTAGTAGTTACATTGGAGAAACCAAACGCCATATCTCGGACCGCATTCGTGAACATAAAGCAGACCTTAAACACGGTAGGACCAACACCTCGGCCGTAGCAGATCATTGTTCTAATTCAGTAGGCTCACATGCCATTGACTTTTCCAAGACGGAGGTTCTTTGTAAGCCATCTGGCTTCCATGAGAGATTCGTTCATGAGGCTATCCACATATACAAACACAGAGACAATTTCAACCGAGAAGATGGATTCTATCTTAGCAATCATTGGAAAGATTTGATAAATCATTTCAGTTCTTGATTGATTGTTCACGCTTACAGTGGCTTTCAGACAGCATACATAAAAACAAATTTCGTCTCCCCCCTCCTCTTTTCAAAAAATAGATGGACTAGTCCTGGCAAACAGCCAATCGTTGCGCGTGACGCAAACGTTATTTTTATATAAATAAATAAATATGCCGTTTTCAAAATAAATTTATGCAAACCGACACACCTGATGATGACCGTTTGAGTTATGGTCGAAACGTCGTGAGAATTTTTTATTGTTTTATATATTTTTTGTTATTTTGTTGTTTCTCTTCAACGTGACTTTACCGAAAAAACTAAAAATAAGATAGTCTTTGTTTTTTTTCGGTAAAGTCACGTAGGTGAAAAAAATAAATAAAATAAATGAAAAGAAATAAATGAAATCATGATTGTATTGGATTGCTGTATGTACTTTTGTGTTTTCAATTAACCTGGATTTGTAAGAGAGTCCTTAATCTCAGTGGGAATTGCCCAGAAATGTTTAAAATGACAGCCATTGATGCGTCACGTGGGGGTCAGACATTTGTGACGATGTGTGACGAGGGGCGGTGGGGAGTTGAGAAATGTGACGTCACATCAAAATTCACAACTTTAAATATAGACAACACGTTCTACTTATCTTCTTGGTTCTTTCGGTAAAGTCACGTAGAATGGAAATAAAATAATAAAAATAAAGCAATAACATTTTATTTTTAATAAAATTGTATAATGTTTTATTATTATTTTTTACTTATTTTTTAATAAAATAAAATGTTATTTGATTATGTTTTATTTTTATTATTTTATTTCCATTCTACGTGACTTTACCGAAAGAGCCAATGAGATGAATCCCTGCAGTCACGAAAGCTTTAAATCGAAACGTTCTACTTAATCAAATAGACTTGTTAATAAATGTTTTCACCTTCAACATCGGAGTGCAGCGCCACATTAAATACGCACTACAATGATAATAGTTTAAAGAGATTTGAAGCGTGTTTTATATTTTTTTTTTGGGGGGGGGGGGTGGCAAAAATCGTCCAAAATCGCGCGACATCATTTATGGCCGGCGCCTCTAGCTGTGCTGGGGCAAAGTTCTTCAACTCGTCACCCGCTTAATCACGAATGTTCTGAGGTTGTTCTTGCTGATTCTGGGTCGCAGTGGTTTCAAGTATTTTTCAACGAAGGTTATTGGGTGCACAGCCGTTTCAATACGGGCACACATTGTTTCGTCCGTCTGTTTGCGTTTCTCCCTTGCGACGGGACCTCGTTGGCTAAACGTTGATATTTATAAGGGCAGGGGGTGACCAATCAGGGTTTGAATTGATCTGTAACAATCTAGGGGCACTGATAAGGGGTTGACAGCTATGCCAACACGAACGCGCGATTAACCCCGTTGACCTGAACAAGTTCGTGGTTTCGGTGCGTGCGCGTGTTCAAGTTTCAAGTTTCATTTATTAGGTATACCCCTGTGAGCCATGCGGCTCTTAAGTCGGGTGCAACCGCAACAAACAAAATTTGAACACAGAACATCTTAAAGCGACGACGCGTAACAGAAACATTCTGGAATAAACCAGCAAATATTCCACACAAAAAAAACGTATTAAAACGCTGTGTGCAAAAATCAAGTGTTGAAGTCGGGTCGGTAGTCACAGGGCAATGAGACGCGGCTGGTCACAGACGGCGCGTGACCCGGCCAAAGAGCCCGGCAGGGTGCCGCATAAGGGGCCGTCCATAAATGACGTCACGCGATTTTGAACGATTTTTTTGACCCCCGCCCTCAAATATGACGTCACAAAGCTCTGCCCCCTCCCCCCCCCGCCAAAATAAAACACGCTTCAAATCGCTTTAAACTATTGTTGTCATTGTAGTGCGTATTTAATGTGCCGCTGCACTCTGATCTTGTCGGAGAAAACATTAAAAAGTCTAATTAGGTGGAACGTGTTGTCTATATTTAAAGTTGCGCATTTTGATGTGACGTCACATTTATCAAACTCCCCCCCCAGTCGTCACACATCGTCACAAATGTCTGACCCCCCCCCCCCCAGGTGCGTGACGTCATTTCTGGACGGCCCCAAAACAGTTAATTTGGAAATGTTCCACATTCATTTTTGCCTTCATTCACAGATTTGGGCCAACGGCACCTGTCGGGATTAAATTGGCACAATGGAGAACTTCTTCTTTGCGACGGTGATGATAGCGATTTGTGATGTTGATACCCATAAACATTCAATACCTGCAGGCATATGGCTAATGGTTGACAGGCTATTGGTTTTAATACAGCTAAGACGTAATAAAATAAAATACATATAAAATAAATTTCATTTATATTTTATTTAAATAAAATAAATTTCATTTTGAGTTAATGTTTTATTTTTATTATTTTATTATTTCCCTTCTATGTGACTTTATTGAAAGAAACAAGAATATTTAATACAGCTTGTTGCAGGAAATAAATGAATCTTAATTTTTGGCTTGCAGAGTTGAGAAATGTGTGCAGCTCGAAACCCCGCGAGCTAGATTTGATTCCTGGCTACAGACAACGTCGTCGGTGGTGGCTTTGTATCCCAACACATTCTGGGCTTCGCGTAGGTAGACTGCCTTCAAGTGAAGTTACCTGGTGCGGTGTGTAAGTGAAAAAGATTATTAAATCAGCACTGGGGAGGATGAAGGTAGCTGAACCAGCTAGAAACTATTTTAAAGAATTGTTTAGGTTGCGAGTAAGGCCCACTTACTATATCGCTCTTTCAGAAGCGACCTGCCCACAAATGGTAGGTAACGCAACGAAGTGGCTTAGCGCGTGGGAACGTTTAGCCGCCAAATACTCTAAACGGATTCACAGATTTGGGTCAACGGCACCTGTCGGGATTAAATTGGCACAATGGAGAACTTCTTCTTTGCGACAGTGATGATAGGGATTTGTGATGTTGATACCCATAAACATTCAATACCTGCAGGCATATGGCTTATGGATGACGGGCTATTGGTTTTAATACAGCTAAGACATAATAAAATAAAATACATATAAAATAAATTTCATTTTAATTTTATTTAAATAAAAATAAAATACATTTCATTTTTATTTTATTATGTTTTATTTTTATTATTTCCTTTCTACGTGACTTTACCGAAAGAAACAAGAATATTTAATACAGCTTGTTACAGGAAATAAATGAATCTCAATTTTTGGCTTGCATGGCTTGCAGAGTTGAGAAATGTGTGCAGCTCGGAACCCCGCGAGCTAGATTTGATTCCTGGCTACAGACAACGTCGTCGGTGGTGGCCTTGTATCCCAACACATTCTGGTTTTCGCGTAGGTAGACTGCCTTCAAGTGAAGTTACCTGGTGTGGTGTGTAAGTAAAAAAGATGATTAAATCAGCACTGGGGAGGATGAAGGTAGCTGAACCAGCTAGAAACTATTTTAAAGAATTGTTTATGTTGCGGGTAAGGCCCACTTACTATATCGCTCTTTCAGAAGTGACCTCCCCACAAATGGTAGGTAACGCAACGAAGTGGCTTATCGAAAGACCTGGAGGGGGGGGGGGAATCCGCTCGACCCATGGGAAGAGAAAACCTCGCTGACTCCAAATATACAGCAGGTGTTGTCAGGGTTGGGATGAAACGCATGACCTTCGATATATACCAGGCGAGGTAGTTAACGTCTCACCACAGTGGCGCCCAAAACCCACAACCACGCACCTGCTCCGACCTGCATAGGTGCTCTCGACCGTAACAACGCTTGACCAAACGGGTACGTGGAGGTCTGTACCGGCGGCGGGCGTCTTTGTGTGCGCGCAGTGCGCTTGCGCGGGACGGAGGGGCGCCCCGCCGACCGTCCCATTGCCCCTCGCGAGGAGGTCTTCGAACACATCGCCTTTCGCATCAGCGAGATCAAGGACTTGACCCCGTGCGAGTACATGCTGTCCACTCTGCACCACGACGTGGCCATGGTGCAGGTGAGAGGTGCAGCCGCTCTTTACCATTAAACTCTTTATTTATTGTACCATGTGAGGCCCACCGAGCTACTTAACTCTCTTTTCAGAAGCGACCCGGCCACAAATGATTTGCTCAACGAAGCGGCTTATCGTGTGGACATTTCCAGCAGCCAAATACTCCAAATGCACGTCGGTTCTAAAACGTGGAGGTAGAAACTGGATGACCCAGAAAAATCCACGTGACCACGGGGGAGGACGTTGAAAACTCCAAAAATATGCAGGCGTCGGGGGTCTGGATCAAACCCCACGACCTATTGTACTCCAGGCGAGGTAGTTAACATCTTGCCACTGCAGCGGTGCCATGGTTTAGGGGAGCGGTGGCACAGTGGTTGATGCGCTGCACCACAAACCCGCCTACGACCCACCGGGGTTTGATTCCCACTTACGGCCAACGCCAGGTGACGATTATCTGAAACGGTCCCGGGCTTTTCCTGAGATCTATCCAATGAGCACCTGGTGCGATGTATAAACATCGCCACTGGGGAGAAGGCGGTCGGGCGTGGGTCTGGCTTCCCCACCTCCTCCGTGTGCTTTGCCGGCCTCGTAGTTGCTCGCACTGCACTTGCCCCGAACGTCCGTTAAGACTTTAAGGGACATCTTTGGCAACATGTTGACAAAATGTGGAAAAAAAAGTCAACGCTGATCGGCCGCATTTCGGGCAAATTTTCCCTTCACGGCACTGGAATCGAGGAAGCCAGAGATGGTGGAGAATACGAGGTTGGAGACTGCACTTCACACTCGGGGGGCTTGATGAAAGTTGCATTTGAGAGTTACAATAGTTAGCTAACAGTGGTAGCTGTGGAGGGTTTTTACAGGTTGAGGAGGAGGAGATGGAAGAGGCTACCAAGATCCGAGCCCGGGTGCCAGCGTGCCAGTGGCTGAATTGCGCAACCCTTGACACCTGATTGGCTCTCGGGTGATGACATCGCAATTATCCCTCCTCCTAAGACCGAAACGGGAGAATCTCTCATGGTAGCCTGATGGCTTACAGAGGTTCTCTGTAAGCCATCTGGCTACCATGAGAGATTCGTTCATGAGGCTATCCACATATACAAACACAGAGACAATTTCAACCGAGAGGAAGGAATTCTGGCTTAGCAATCATTGGAAGGATTTGATAAATTGTTCACGCTTACGGTGGCTTTCAGACCGCATCCATCATTTTCGACTCCCCCCTCCTCTTTTCCGAACATAGATGGACTCGTCCATCTGAATAACTGCCAAATCGCTCTCCGTGGTGCTAACGTTAAAAAAAAACCTGCCACTTTAAAAAAAAAATGTCTTGCTGTGGTTTTTACACCTGATGATGATTGCTTGTGTTGCAGTCGAAACGTCCTGAGAATTTTAAAGTTTTATATTTTTATTATTTTATTGTTTCCCTTCTACGTGGTGGTGACTTTACCGAAAGAACCAAGAAGGTGCATAAGAAGTTTGACATGCGTACGTCGTCCATCGTGATTTGTTCTAATCGCTGCCTAACCCACCCTCACCCCCCGTCCAGTCCTCGCCGGGCACCCCGGGGGGGGCCGCCACTCGCTGCCACACGTGCGGTATCGGAGCGGCGGCGAGCTGCCACTCCGCGCCGGGCACGCCGACCGGACCCCCCCGCGGTGCCACGGGCGGCCACCCGGGCCACGCGCGGCACGACGCCTGGGCCACAGCGGTCGGGCACCGTCCCTTCGTGCAGCCTGCGTACGGAGGAGCTGTGGGTACGGGAGGGGGGGGGTGCGGTGTGCGGTAAACATCGGCACTGCAGGGCTGCACCTTTGCCCTCTTAATGCCACGTGGTTTCCGTTGCCCAGTGGCCTTGCCTCGGGTCGTTTTCGCCTTTTGCTCGTTTAGAGGCAACTGCGTGATTTCAATGCGATCTTAATTGAACGCAGTTGAGTTACAGCTATCTTCATGGAATTATTTCCGTAAGCGCATGCAGGAAAATAAAAGGCTCTGTGTATGACAGCTCGATGATGATGATAATGTGTAGTGCATGCGGACGAGCATTTTTGTTTTTACTTTGCGCTTGATGGTGATACCCAGTGATTGTATTTTAAATTGTCGCCTTTTCAAAATAACCCGTCATTTAAAGCGTTATTATTTGGTGCCCTGTCAATGAACTGCTCGGCGAAGGCCGCGCTGTCTTGTCATGCGGGGTGGTTATTTCACCTGCCACGCTTCACTTGTGCGGTTGTGGTGAATGGGAAGGTGGGGAGCCAGCCACCGATTTGGATATATTTCGCTCGTGATATGGCTGAGAATCGAGTTATTTTTTGCGTCGTTGGGTTCGTAGTTGTGCGAGAGCCACTCTTCTACCACGAGATAATACAAATGTGGTACTAAATGGGTTTTGTTGTTTGCAATAACGGCGTTTATCAAGAAAGCCGCTTTATTCAACGATCATTTGTGGTAAAGTGGCTTCTGAAAAAGTGCAAATATAGCTCGGTGTCTTGCCTGATAAAAAATAAAAACGTTTTAAAATTACCCCTCTTCCACAACTTAACCCAATTAAGATTTGCACCAACAAAATTTAATTGCGGCTTCAAGGTCCTGCACGATGCATTTCTCCATGGCGATGATGAACGAAGACTTTCTTTTTTAAAATCTGTGGTTTTGTGAGAAACGAGGTTGCCAGAGGCAACTTGCTATATTGATCTCAACGAGGTGCTATCGTGGTGCTGAGGTTGTGGCCACCCTGTTCACTGGCTGGGTATTGAGAGAAGAGAGGATTTCTGATCGGATCTCCACCTGCATCTTTTACCAAACACCTGATGCCCGATTTTGTAATGTCCAATGAGACGTCGTACGGAAATATGATTGTTTTTTTTGGTTTTTTTCAACATTCTGGTTTGCCGAAACCACATAAATTGGTGTGGTGCTCCAGGTGACAAATTTAATTTGTTGGGTGGCAGATGGTGTAGCAGAACATTGGGCATTGTAGAGCAGTACCCCAATTTACATTGGTGATGCGTTCCTGAAATGTGCGACGTAAATTTAAGCAATTTTTTCCCAAAATACCGTACATCAATAATGTATTTTGTTATCGAAAGCACAGTACATGTCGTCATGCGCGCAACACCACAGGGTAGTTTACAGGGTAGGTGAAGCAAGAGGCGATGGGGATACGAGAAAGGATCGATGCTGTCACCGACGTAAATTGTGTTAGCGGTGTTCATAATAAAGCGACGACGTGAAAGGGGTGTGAGTTGTAAATTGATATTACTGTGTTACCCCACGATCGTCTCGCCCAGTGGTTCTTAACCCAGGGGTGCACGCACCCCTTGGGGGTTGCAAGATCCCCTTTCTGGGGATTTCTTTCGAAGGTATATCATCGAAATACAGATTGGGTGCGGGCGCGCGGGCCGAGTGCAACCGCTTTGTTTCATCAAACCCCTTACGTCTGTTGACGTTGCACGTTGTTTGTGAACGATTGGGAACCAAAGGGGTTGCAAGGCTGCGGCAAAGGTTACAACAGCCACCGACTTTAACGGAAGCGTCGTGAATCCTCGTGCCGTCCGTGTTGGTGCAGCCGAGGCCTCCCTCTGCAGGCGGGAGGACGAGTCGTGAAGTATGCCGTGGCTTGTGGACAAGAGCCCCGGTGACCCTCGTTCCACCGTCTCGTTTATTAATGTTAACACCCCCCCAATGTAATGCTGCCCGACCCATAAAAGTTGCGCGCAAACGCCCCTAACGACAAACGTGTGCTAATATTTTTATATTTTAAACCCGTGCAAAATAATCATTTTTGACAAAATATATGAATGGTGGTGCTATGGCAATTCTAGATTTAAAGCGTTTGTGACTGCTAGGATCCATACTCTTTGGTTCTATTGGGTGAAGTCACGTAGGTAAAAAATAAAATAACAAAAATCACGACGTTTCGGCCACAACACAAGCGGCCTTCCTCAGGTGAAGGGACGAGACTGTCTGGAGGACAGCGCTGTCTTCCAGACAGTCTCGTCCCTTCACCTGAGGAAGGCCGCTTGTGTTGTGGCCGAAACGTGATTTTTGTTATTTTATTTTTTACCTACGTGGCTATGGCAATTGGTTGCATCAAGAGCAAATGAAAGCGGAGTTTCCTTTTCGAAAATGTTGGAGACGCAAACGGGGTGGTCGGCAAACGCTGCGCTTGGCCGCTGAGTGATCTGTGCGGTTTTGACGGCCTCGCTCGAAGCGACGTAAAAATGGCACGCTCGGATACGCTGGGATTTGTGTGCGGTGAGCCCCTCTGCCTGGTGACAACACAAACGTGTGACCTGCAGTCGTGAGGAACGATAGGGGGGGAGGGGTGGTGGTGGTAATGATGATGATGATGACACTGACACCACGATGGGTGATGGAGGGCTATGGCACTTGTGTCTTGCCCACACAGCTGTTGTAGAACGCCCCCCCCCGCCCCATAATACCAACAGCCGCCTTTCGCCACTAAGTGACGGTGACGTCACCACGGCGCCCGTGCCAGATGAAGTGTCGCCGGTCGTTGCCGGGACGCACCGGGAGGGTCCCACGTGGCCCCCCCCCGACGGGCTGACGAACCGAGACGACCGGTGGGTGCGCGCCGGCTGTGCCCATCGCCCACAGGTGCGGCAGCGCCCACGGCCGGCGCGGCCGCTGCGCGCGTCAACGCCACGCCGCAGCAGCCGGCGAGGAAGAGCGGCACGGTGGAGCGGGGGGTGCAGACGGCGCCCCGGCGGCGGCGGCGGTGGCGGAGGGCCCCCGTGAAGCAGATTGCAGGTACGGCTACGGGTGGTGTGGGTGGTGTTCGCCCTCCCCACCCGCCACCCCCCCATGCCGTCATTAATCTTTTCATCAAATTTGTAAGTTCGTTTTGAAGCAACGTGTCCCAATTTACAGTCGGCGTCTCGTACCGACGGAGACTAATTAATGCGTTTGCGTATTGAAGGCTCGCCGTGCACAGCTTTTGTGGACGCATTCGTCGTGGGGCTTTGTAAATCGCGGTGGGAAGGCAAAAACCCCTTGCCACTTTTATCACTGACGTTGCCTCAAAGGCGACGCGGTGCATTAGCCTGGACTTTGGCAATGGCCTTTTGAACATGTGCAGAGGGCGGAGAGAATAACAGATTCTTGGCCGCTGGTGCCGACCTGAATACCGGGCAGCCGGTGCGCTATTTTTTTATGGTCGTGAATATTTACCCAGGAAACCTGGGTCGAAAGTAAGAGACTCACATTTGTCCATGAGGGTCCAGCAAAAGTGTTTTTTTCTTTGCAGCAGGGTGTACTCATTGATGCATTATTCCAATGGAGAAAGTTTGCAGGAAATGTTTCACATTTGGGGAGAACATGCAAACTTCCAAGTATACAGCAGGGGGTCGGGATAGAACCCACGAGCTCTTGCGTACCAGGTTAGGTAGTTAACATCTCACCACCGCCACCACCGCGGCGTTGGTGGATCACAAACCGAGCTGCCGTTTATTTTTCTCTCCCCGCAGGCTCGAGCCGCCATGGGCGCCCCCAGAAGGCACAGGCCCTGAACCTGGGCGATGAGTTTCAGGCGGAGTTTGACTTTGAGAGCAGCAACGCACAGCTGGACCGCGAGGAGCTGGACAAGGAGTTCCAGAACAACAAGGCCAAGCAAAGAGAAGGTGGTGGACCTTTTTTTTATTAAAAGGAGCACTTTGAGGGACCCGGTTTCACACCACCACCACCACTCCTGTGGGATGTCTCCTTTTAGAATCAGAATATTTATTTGTCCACTGGGGGATTTCGATGCGCTACAAAGGTTTTTTTGTCCACAGATGTTCAGTAGGGGCGGGTCAGAATGTAACAACATACAATACAAAAACACGATGGGAGTGCACAGTCTATAGGTCAAGTGAACAAATCGCTTGAAAAAATAAAAATCAACTAATCTTGTCTTACCAGGTAAAGATCACTGAGCTATTCGCTTTTTCAGAAGCGACCTGGGCACAAATGATAGCTCAATGAAGTAGCTTATGTGGACATTTATATTAGGCCCTTTTTTTCATACGAGTTAGAGTAATCGTGAGGAATGATAACTTGAGAAACTCTCCGCATGTGACAGCCTTTATTAAGCTTGGCTGTCACTGCACTTGTGGGTGAGGGCCTCGCATCACTCTGGTCAGGTGTGGGTTGCAGAAAGAGTGGAGCTTGGATAATGTAAAGCATGGATGTGCAGTGCAACAGTGGATTTGTATTACACCGCCTCTCTTGTGCCAACAAATTATTAGGCGGCTGTGGGGGGGGGGCTACCTTGCCTCGTGGGTTTCACCAAAACCCTGACCATTGTATATTTGGAGTTTGCATGCGTCTCTCTCCCCGTGGTAGTGTGGATTTTTCTCTGGGTCGGTTGAACATGTAGGCTTTTGCGACCAATATCATCCATGATAGATTTTTTTTTGGGTTGGATCACGATCTAACCCAAAAAAACCTGTTTTCTCTGAGTCATCCGGTTTTTCCCTCCACATTTTAGAATCAACGTGCACTTATTGGAGTTTACCTGCCAGAAATTTTCATGTAATAAGCCACTTCGTTGAGCTATCATTTGTGGCCAGGTCTCTTCTGAAAAAGAGCCATATAGCTTGATGGGCCTGAAATATAATGCAAAGTTTATGGTCTTATTGTTTTAGCCCTGACTCGCATTGGTAAATGGTTGTATTTTAACAAATGGTAAAAAATTTTGGAGAATCCCCTGTGCTAAATGTTGGTCCCTTTAGGACCATGATGCACTTTTGACAATTTTTGTTCACGAGGAGCAATCTCCACGAGCGTCCATCACGGTGGCCTGTTGCCACTGCTGCCACGGCGGTTTCTGTTGAAAAGTTTGGTTCAACAAATCTGTACCGTCGCCCCCCTCTAGTGGCTCACCTCAGCCATCGCCATGAGGGAGACGAAGGTGGCCGGGCATGGTGCTAGGCCCACCCATGCCTTCGTGTGCCGTGCCGGCCTCGGGGTGCCACTCACTAAGAGCACTTGCCCCGATAGTCTGAAGCGAAACGGGGTGGGGATCTTTGTCTTTAATTGTCCAGGCCATCCCTTAATTAGTTTCTGACATTGACGTCTCCCTTTGTGCTGCAGACATGCAGAGGGGTCCCAGCAGGAGCTCTGCCGTGTTTCCTGACAAATGCTTCTACGACAAAACAAGATGCTTCTTTGACAACATTTCCAAAGATGGCGGCAGGTAATGGCATTTCTGCCACTTGTGATTTTTAATTGGGTCTCCTTGCTCATCGCGGGGTTGATGGTCTCGGACGGGCAGTGGTGGCGGCACACCTTTATATACAGCGCCTGGAGGAGGCAACGGGTTGGTGGTTCACAATCTTCTGCCATGTGCACCGACTTGCCAGGAGGTAGCAGTACAGCATGTTGATTCATCTCCATCTGTACGGAGATGGGGTTGCTGTTCCCCCCCCATTCACTCTCCCACCTTTGCACGTGTGGGTTTTCTTTGGTTTCGTCCCTCGTGTAATAAAAACTCACAAATGGAGTTGGCCTAACCATCCTAATATAGGATGACAGATCTCGGGCAATTGTTGGTGCCGTTGCTGGCTGCCTTCTCACTCGTATGCGGTTGACTACGCCTCCTGAATATCTGGAAACTTTGGGGCGTTGCAAATGTGTGACGTTAACTTTAATTACTCTGCGCAGAAAATGCATGCCGCGTGAATTGCGGTGTTGCGCTTGATTCGGGAAAAAATCCTAGCTCGAAAATAAGAGGAAGAACCGTGTAATTATTTGACTGGGCACGAGGCGAACATTTCTCTAAAACGCAGGATGGTGTGGAACCGTGCAGGGAACCTCTAATGTAGGGTTTAGCGTTCACTCGAGCAATTCTGTAGTACCGTGATCTATCGTCATCCACAGGCCACTCTTCAACATGGTGTGGGGTGAGCCACTGCTCGGAGCGTCAGACAGAGTCGTTGTCGCGTAACAACAAAACTATTCGCAGTGCAAATCTAGTGGCTGCTCTGATTTATAATACTGCGGGCGCATTAACCGGGATGTACGCCTGCTGCTTGGCAGGGAACATTCAAAGAATCCCGTGACGTGTTTTACAAGTGGCAGGCATTTTTCGTGTGCCGGTGTAAAAACTGCGATATTTGCCAAAATGAAAATGAGTGACTTACTGTGGCCCTTCTGCCAGTAGTAGTGGCACGAGCAAGAAGTTGTAGCACTGCATCTTTATCTCCTCCCTCCACCTCCAATACCAACACGCGCCATTCACTGCTCGGTGAAGGTACACGTGGAATGTCGAAGGCTCGCTGACAGGAGGTCATGGGACAGACCCCAGGTGGCCATGGATAGACTGAGATGACTGGCAAGATGCACCAGCTGTGCTCACAACCCCCGCCACCCCCTTCCTTCCATCTTGTAAGGAACTGCCGCGTGACGTTGGCGGAGGAGCAGCGCTTGAACATGCAGACGTTCGGGGAGAACCTCCCGGCCGCGCGCAATCGCCGCTTCTGGCACAGTTGGGGCCACGCGTCCTGGCTCAACCGCCGGACCCTGTGGGGTGGGGACGGGCGGCCGGGCATGCCCAAAGCAGGGGTGCGGTCTCCTCTGCCAGCCAAGGTGCAGGCCTAGACAGATGATGATGAGGAGGAGCACGTGCAGGTAAGGGCAGCTCCCGCTCCTGCACTCCCGTTAAGCTGCAAAACAAAAATATCGAGAATCTGCTCGTGCCTCCCTGAGGAAGTCACGTGACTTGTGTGGCCATCCCTGCTGAATCCCTTACCCTCTGCCCCCAAAACCCCCCCCCCCTGTGAAAATACCCTGCTCCGTGGAGGATGATAGAGAGACCCTTTTAAGGTATTGTCTCTGATCCCATTTTTCCATTTTTCTGCTCTACCCCTTTCTATTCCTCTTCCCATTCATTACGTCCTTGACTCTACTCGCCTTCTCGTGGTTGTAGCCATGGGTACACTTCTAGATTTAAAGCTTTCGTGACTGCAAGGATCCATACTCTTTGGTTCTATTCGGTAAAGTCACGTAGGTAAAAAATAAAACAACAAAAATCACGACGTTTCGGCCACAACACAAGCGGCCTTCATCGGGTGAAGGGATCAGGCTGTCTCGAGGACAGCGCTGGAGTGAAACACAGCCACGCTCAGACCGCGACCTTTAAGCTGTGTGCGAGGAAACAAGGTGCCTTGACAAAGGAATTAGCATAAAAATTAGCATTTGATTGGCCAACTTAGCATAGAGGTGGTGTACGTGCGGGTGAACATGCCGTTTGGCGGGGGGGGGGGGGGAGTTTACCTATTGATGGTGTGAATGGGGAATTTTTAAGAGCTGCGAAAGTTTGGGGTACCACTACTTGAAAAATATACTGTACCATTGAAAATTAGTTTAATGTTTAGTTCGATTTAGAACATCTTTCCAATGGTTGCTTAATTTGAAACCATCTTCTCGGTGAAGGGATCAGGCTGTCTCGAGGACAGCGCTGGAGTGACTTTACCGAATAGAACCAAAGAGTATGGGTACACTACCGCATTTGCTCACATAATATAATTTGCATATTATATCGTGAAAAACTTCTCAATCATCATTTATATAAAATCTTAAACATGACTAGATTTTTTTTATCGATCAATCGCATGCCAAATTTAATGCTTTTGTACGATCTGACCTGCTGGAGGGCTACATGTGTAGTGGCCTTATTGACGTCGGAGACTGTTTACTTGAGGCAACACGTATTTATTACAGACACTTCTGTTACAGTTGCGAGTCTTATACTTGAAGAGGTAACGGCCTCTTCACCCGTACTTTATAGAGGGAAACGTTCCCCGAGCTTTAGCCCACGCTAGCTCCCTGGTTCCCTCTATCCTGTTCCTCTCCCGGGAGGCTATCTGACCTGGCCCAGCTTCGGCGCAGGTCCCGATCACCAGCCACACGAGTCCGGCCCTCAGAGGGACATTGGCCCTCGCGGCTCCGGTGTCGCACCCTGGCTTGCTTTGCCCGGCCCTCAGAAGGTCAGCGAATCAAAGGAGTTCCAGGGTCTGGCTAGTCAATCTTCGTTCTTCACTGGCTCTTCATCTTGCTTGAGTTGGACTGCCTCTCAGCTCCCCGGGTCCCACCTTTTATACTGTCTCTCACTGAGGGGCGGGGCTGGGAGTGATCACAGCATCCCCCACAGCCCCCCAGGGTGGTGACCGTAGCGGACGTGTTTGTGGCCACCGTTATACAACCGCGTGTCACCCTCCCGTAACACCTCTACACGTGTTTGGAAGATCAAGAGGTACAAGAATGGTTATGGCCAAGATTGGTACAGGTTTTCTTCAAGTGTCAGAATGTCCTCTTGACGATTCTATTTGGATGCCACGGTGGCTAGGAGATGTTAACTCACTTTGCCTGGTATGCAGCAGGAGGTCTGGGGTTCCATCCCAACCCCGACGCCTGCTGCATATTTGGAGTTTGCAAGTTCTCCCCGTGGTCATGTGGATTTTTCTCCGGGTCCTCTGTTTTTTTTTCCCTCCCACGTTTTTAAAAGCATGCGTTTTAGAGTATTTTGCTGCTATAAATGTCTACACGATAAGCCACTTCGTTGAGCTATCCATTTGTGGTGGCTGTCTCGGCCTCACTACGCTGCGTTGCATCACTGTCCGAGTAGTAAACCTTCAGAGCCAGGGTGACCATCCGACTCCAACGTATTTAACGAATAGAACGACATAAAACTCATGGGAAAACACAGCACAAAATAGAGCATCTGTTAATACTTGCAATATCAATATAATTAATTAACACTGCAACATCATAACATTGTCTTGGACAACATGAATCTCAATCATAGGTCCTGGATGGACCAGGCACCTACATTAGCACTGAATAGCTCTACAACAAGAGAATAAGCTACTATGTTCAATAAGGTCACTTTGGGTAATCACCATACTGCAGCCCAAATGTACAGCGCTGCTGCACATAACACTGAACTGTAGACGAGATACATCTTCATCCTTGCTCTCAAGAATGCATTAAAGTTACATGGGCACAAGTCTGGCTCGACTTATCTAATTACAAACAACTATTCACAATAATGCAAGTGGTAGGCTTCGTTGTTAACCAGGCCTCCATATTTATCGTAACAATTTAACAGCATTATAAAGGCATTTACAGCATTATAACGGCAATCCTAACATAACAGGAGTCCCAGTAATTATAAGAACACGAAGGGGTTTGGTGGCCAGCAGCACGCCCTGCCGCCTTTATCTCCCCAGTGGCGATGTTGACACCCAAGCAGTTACTCGTTTGGTGGCCGTGAGCGGGAATCGAACTCGGGTCGCCGGGTTCGTAGCGCAGCGTAGCGCTAACCACTACACTACAATGCGTTACGCTTACACACACACACACAGATACACACAGATACACACACACACAGACACACACACAGACACATACACACACAAACAACGCTAACCACTACACTGCAATGCGTTACGCTTCCACATGCGAGGGTCACGTGACAGATTTGACGCCACAGCTCACTTGCCGTGCAAAAAATCTATACATTATTGAGCTCCCCGCCCCCCCCCTAAAAAAAAAGTGTATTTTTTTATCATTTTTGCGTGGTGTACAGTCTGGTAAGTACCCACATGGCCAATTTCCAGTTGGTTGCAAGTCGGGAAGTATGCTAAACATTTTGAACAGGCACACATTCACAACTTTGCCTTTTATATATGGAGATAAACTAACTTGCAGACAATGATTCTTAAAGTCCCACAATGAGCAGATGCTCCCGTCTTCGCTGAGATGCTAATTGTGCCTCCATTTTGTACTCTTTGTAATGACTGACACCCCTGCCTTGCCTCGTCGCTTCGAGACCCTTAACGCGTCACTTCCAGGTCACGTGACCAAACTCGACACCATCATATCAGGAAGTTCCTGTGTAAACACAGCCCCATATCTGCCGTGGGGCAGAACAGTGGCCATGTCTCTCCGGAAAGAGCGCTGCATAGCTCCGTGGGCCTTACCTGGTAAAATACAAATGTAGAGTAGTTTCTTTCAAATGGAGTTGGTTGGCAACGCTCTCGTGCCCAATTTTAGAGATTGACGAAGGGAATTGGATGGTTTAGAGAGGCACCTTGTCACCAAATCTTGGCCTAAATCGTGACCACGCAAACCAAATTCTCCAAATGAGAATGGAGCCCTTTGTGGGGTCGACGATGATCTGTTGGTTTTGCTTCTTGATGTCGGCAATGCTTGCTTTTGTTGTTGCAGGTTGCAGAGAACTTCCTCCCAGAGTGTACATATATTGGGGGTTTGCTTGATTTAAAAAGTTAAAATTTGTTGGGTCTGAAGAAACGTTACGTAGAGGGGTAGTGCAAGGACTGTATGTGGGTTGTGTTAATTGATATGCGATTCTTTTAATGTCTATGGTGTGTAAATAAGATACACACCTCGTTTAGTTGAACACTTTACACATTTATAATTGTAAGTATAGTTTTAAACTTTAGTCTAATGGGTGTGGTAAAACATTTCTGTAAAGTCGGACTTAACTTTAAAGCTTTAATTGTCTCCTAAAATTGGTTATTTTGTGCGACCGGTCTTAAGCTGTAATGAGCATGGACATGACAATTTAATTGAGTTTTGTTTGTATTTCACAAGGCAGCATTAAATGTTGCGGAATTTATATCGGTGCATTCGCTGTGGTGAAATGGCCGGCAAATAATTAAGTTGGCCAACTGTTAGCTTTACAACATTGCTTCGTTGAATTTTTACTGCATTGCTTTAGATTCCTCTAAACTTTGTCCGTAATGTAGTACAATGCATGGCTTTAACAGGATCGGGGATGGTGGGAGGGGGGGGGGGGTTGCTGTATTTGAAAAAAGTAAAGTGCATTTCAATAAATTGAGGCATCTGTTCCAGCTTGAGGGCCGATTTTGAAAATTGAATCTGTGCTTGGTATGTTATGCAGCGTGATGTGGCAGCCCAGCCCCAGCCTGCCAAGGTGCCACCTCGGCCGGCTGGGCAATCTAGGCGAGGCCGGGGGCTCTGCACGAGACTAGGCCTCACCACGGTACTCTGAGTAAGAAGTTAACTGCAATAGAGTCGGTATATACTACTGTTGAGTCGGTAGATACTGCTGCAGAGTAGATGCTACTTTAGAGTAATTAAATACTGTTATAGAGTAAGCAGACACTGCTATAGTCAGCTGATAATACTATAGTCAATAGATATGACTATCAATTCCATAGATACCGTGGTGCCACAGCAACGGAGCAACTCCGCCGGCGCCACCATCCCCTCGCACCCCTCCACACGAACGTACGCACACTCCCACTAAACACACACTCACGTAGGGTCTCGAAGGGGGAGGCCTGGCCCACGGGCTTTCATCCGAAGGGCCCCTAGCAGGGATGTCCCCCGGTTTCCCATTGCCAGGAGATTGGCTGACCCCCCCCCCCCCAGGCCGGATTACACGGCGGCCCCCCCTAAAATCAGCTTTAAAAAGTCGCAGGGGCGCATAGTGATTTACAGGCTGGCCGCAATGAAGCGCACGCAACACGGGAGATGGGGCCTCGAGGGCAGAACACTCCGCTGGCAGCGCAGACGTGGAGGTGGGAGGGAAGTTCCTAGCCACGCCGCGGGGTGGGGAGGACCGGGTAGGGAGGACCGGGTGGGGAGGAGGGGGTGGGGAGGAGGGGTGCGTAGACAATGGGTCAAGGCGCAACGGAAAGTCACGCTCCAGGTAAGGGCGGGAACATCGGTTTAAAATCGAAATGTAGGCGCTCGATTGGTCTGCGCAGGATAACACCACGTGACCCTGGATCTTCGGATTCCCAGGGCGTCAAAGGGAGGGAGGTGAAAAAACGTTCAGGTGGTTCTCCAGCCATCCAGCCACCCCAGTCTGACTCCCGGCCGCTCGCGGCGTCCGAGGGACGCTGGCGAGCGCCGCTACGACTCTACCCCAGGCGGAGACCTCTTGGATCATCGTCCCTCCGACTCCCGCAGCTTCCGTGCGACACCGTGAGTGCATCTGCGAGTTGAGAAGTAGAGTGTGGGGGGTACACCCAGGGATTGAATAGGGATAGGCTACACGCTGCTCGTGGAATATTTACTACAGGGCCGCACAGGGTTTTCTTTAGACGCGTCATTAATAAACTTCAGTTCAGAAGATCGGTGCGGTGCGATTTCTGTGTGCGCGTGTGGGCGAACTTCGGCGTGGTATCTGTGATTTTTGAGTGGAGCGACTGCGTGCGGGGGGCGGGGTGCGTGAGAGAGCGAGCGCGGGGCTGCAGGGTGTCGGCGCGGGGTTGGTGTGTGAGGTGCGCATCTGTAGTGGATTCGAATTAGGTGCACACACAACTTCTTGGGAGGCAACACTTATTTATTAATGAACACAAACAGTTAGCTCTTACATTACGCATAGGGTGGTGACCACCGACTTACTCTAGCTAACACACACTTCTCAGATACCCTAGGGAGGTACAGCCTCCTGTCTTGGCGGGACTTACAACACGTCTACCGCTATCCTAGAGTCCTCCGGCTGGGACCTACACACGGATCTCTTCTTGGCGTCTTCACGATGCATCTTCATTCTTGATACGGGCAGCCTCGAAGCTCGTGAGGAGGCTGCTTATATGGGCCTCGGCATGCCCGGGCTCCGCCCCGGCCACGCCTCCCTTCGAGAACCCTCTCGAAGCCCCCCCCCCCCCTGCTGTCCACATGCCCCCCAAGGTGCCCCCTAGGCCCCCGGCCCCCACTGGGGTCCAGTCACGTGTCCAGCCGGGGTCACAGAGAGGGCCACGACCTCACACCACCCTCGTGGCCTCCCGAGTCCAGAACCGGCCCTGACGTCATTCCCGCCTCCAGCCGGGATGACGTCATGTGTGTGTGTGTAGACCGGCGTAGTAGTGACGCTCCCCCGCATAGTGACGTCACACGTGTGCGTGTGTACGCAGTAGTGACGCTACCATCACTACACATCTATTAACGTCTATACGACCGCAACTGGTTACACGGGGTATCGCGCGGTGTGTGTGTGTGTAGAAGACGCGCGTCTGCAGCGCAGCGTGAGCGATTAAGGTGGGGTTCGGGGTGCGCTAAATCCACTCCACCGCTGTGCGCGTAGATCGCCATCTCTACGACCCGCTACGGTTTACGTGAGGGTTTCGGCGTGGTGTGTGAGACGCGCGTCTGCAGCGCCGTGCGAGTGATTTGAGCGCGGTGCGCGTGAGGCGCTCCGTGTACTGCAGCACACGGAGCGGCCGTGCTCGCGTGCGTGTTGTTGCACAGCGCGCCTAACGCAGCGCGTTCGCACAGTAGCATTCACGTTAACGGTGAGGCGTTGCCCCATAGCCTGGTCCCAGCCGTTCCTTTCCCGCTTGCATTAGCACCTGTGCACAGCGGATTAAGGCTTATCCACGGTGGGGGGGGGGGGGTGTGCATATTTGTAGTGTTCGATTTCACTCGGACAACTTTTGTCTTTCTTTGAACACCGCTTTATTTACAACTCTCCACATGCCCTCAATATTTCACAGTATCCATGTCGCCACGGCTCACTCGCCGTGCTTCACTCGACTCGCTCGCCACCTTTGTCTCTCCACTCCCCACGATTACTGCGCTTACTCCGCCGCTAACTTCTTCGTCTCCGCTCTCCGCTATCACCGTCACTATGCTCTCTCCACTGCTAACTGCTTCGTCTCTGTTCAGCTCCGCTATCGCTACGCTCTCGCCACTGCTGGCTGCTTCTCTTCTTCAGCTCCGCTATCGCTACGCTGTTTCCAAGCTCCGTCTCCAACTCTGTCTCTCCAACTCTGTCCCTCCAACTCTGTCGCCAAGTTCTCTACCCTTCAATTCCCCGCTGCTGACTCCAAGCTCTCCAACTTCAACAACCTCGCTCCAATTCCCGACTTCCCAATTTATCCCCGCTCTCATTACTCCCCAATTAATTAGTCCGTGCCCCAACGACGCTCTGCGTCGTTCGCACCTGTTTCTTACCCAGACCTTTAGGCGCCACTCTAGCCTTAACAACAGCTCCAGCCAATCACAGCCATCCTTGGCTCTCCCAGCTTAATTGCCCTAACATAACCTGCACTGTATTTGCCTTCGCTACAGGCTGACCCAACATAACCCGTACTGTCTGTGTTATCATGTAATCACGCTGTTTGCACTACACACCTTCCTACTCCACTACATATTCATACTGCCGCCAGTTATTTTCAGTTAGCATTGCGGGCACGCGGATTAGGCCTTAATCCCAGGAGGTGCGCGCGTGTTACTGACACAGCAGCAGCCGATTTCTTTGTTTAGCGCTCGGCGTGCGCGGGAGAACACCGGCGGCGGTGAGCCGGCCGTGTAGAGATGTCCCTTGGAGCTGGTGCGGGGGGGGGGGGTGATCACTCGATCGGCGGGGGCCTGGCGAGAGGTGGCCAACGAGGAGGAGGAGGGGGGAGTTGAGGGGGTGGATGTCGCGCCCTGCCTGCTCACGGGGAGTGGGGAGGTGGGCGTCTGCCCCCACAAACGATGCTGTGCCAACTCCCTTCACGGTGGGCGTCAATCGACGACGAGCCACGCGACCCCCCCTGGCTCGCCGGGAGATGACGACATGGCAACGAGGCGTGGACTCCGCCTGTTGCCTCTCCACGGGGAGGCGAATCCCCATCACCTCCCCGATGTTGCACCGCACACTCGGCTTTAGGGTGCGAAAGAAGTTTCGACGTGACATGGGGGACTCACAGACGACCCGTAGACTCATAGACTCACCCATGGGTGTCTGTTGTGTGTGGGTGTCTGTTGTGTGTGGGTGTCTGTTGTGTGTGGGTGTCTGTTGTGAGTTTATGGGTGAATCTATGAGTCTACGGGTCGTCTGTGAGTCCCCCATGTTACATTGAATCTTCTTTCGCACCCTACACGCGTAAATATACACATGTAAATAAAATGGTCCGCACCTAGAGAATAAAATGTTTATTGCCAAAATAATCCTGCGGACCCACCCGAAGTGAGACCTGGGCTGGAGGGCCCACCGTGGGCTCCCTGGATGCGCTGAATGGAGCTCTCCTGCGCGTCTCACTTCAATTTGATGAATTCTTGCTCCAAAGGTATCATTGCCTTGTGACGGACGCCTTTTAAGGGACGTACGAAAGGCGTGCCCGTTGTGTAGATCAGGAAGCCGATTCACTGGAGGAGCGGCGCTTGACGTCACCTTGCGGGTGCCCCTTTCTCTGACGCGGGGCCACACGCCATGCGTTGCCGTGACGTCGATAACACACGGCGTGAAATAATGGAAAACAACAGCAAAGGTGGCAAACAAAATAAACGTTCTGATATTATTTTAATGTGACCATCACTAAAGGATTCGTGTACGACGGTGTTTTACCTTACTTGTTGGCTGTGTCGGGTGGTGGCGAGTTTAACGACATTTAGATATTTACGCGATCTAACCCACACACCTCTGTTATGGATGAACTGCATCGTTTTGCAAGTCGTCAGAGTGGACGAAACGTTTGCAGCTTGACGTTAATTGCAAGACAATTCACACAGGGTGACTGTAGCAGTGTGACACACAGGGTGACTAGCAGTGTGACACAGGGTGACTGTAGCTGTGTGTCACGTGACTGTAGCTGTGTGTCACACAGGGTGACTGTAACTGTGTGTCACGTGACTGTAGCTGTGTGTCACACAGGGTGACTGTAGCTGTGTGTCACACAGGGTGACTGTAGCTGTGTGTCACACAGGGTAACTGTAGCTGTGTGTCACAGCTACAGTCACCCTGTCAGACTGGACGAAACGCAAACGTTTCGTCCAGTCTGACGACTTGCAAAACGAAGCAGTTCATCCATAACAGAGGTGTGTGGTTTAGATCGCGTAAATATTAAAATGTGTCGTTAAACCCACCACCACCCGACACAGCCAACTAATAAGGTGAAACACCGTCGTACCCGAATCCCTTAGTGATGGTCACATTAAAATAATATCAGAACGTTTATTTTGTTTGCCACCTTTGCTGTTGTTTTCCCTTATTTCACGCCGTTTGTGTTATCGACGTCACGGCAACGCGTGGCGCGTGGCCCCGCGTCAGAGAAAGGGGCACCCGCAAGGTGACGTCAAGCGCCGCTCCTCCAGTGAATCGGCTTCCTGATCTACACAACGGGCACGCCTTTCGTACGTCCCTTAAAAGGCGTCCGTCGCAAGTCAATGAAACCTTTCGAGCAAGAATGAATCAAAATGAAGTGAGACGCGCAGGAGAGCTCCATTCAGCGCATCCAGGGAGCCCACGGTGGGCCCTCCAGCCCAGGTCTCACTTCGGGTGGGTCCGCAGGATTATTTTGGCAAGAAACATTTTATTCTCTAGGTGCGGACCATTTTATTTCCATGTGCATATTTACGCTGGCGTGAATTGTACCTTCAATATTTTTTTGTAAATGCTTTGTATATGTTTACGCGTATATATGGTAAGCGGTGCAAAGATCCACCGGACCAATGTGAATTTGGATCGGGTAGATATGTAGCGTTCGATTTCACTCGGACAACTTTTGTCTTTCTTCGAACACCGCTTTATTTACAACTCTCCTCAATATTCCACGGTGTCCATGTCGCCACGTACACGATGTGTGCGCGCAAACACAGTACCATGTATACACGGAATACACATGCAGGATGTTTACAATGATTATGAATGTAATGTCTTACACAGCACAAGTTCCACGGTACTGTTGAGTCCTTGTCGTACTTCCCAAAGCCACATTTACTACACCGTCATCAGCAGCTATGATCGATCCACTGCTGGGTGAAGGCCTAAGGTTAGAAAGCAAACATTTATTCCGTGGTGTATCCCCCAACCCTCTGCCCCCATCCCAACTCACCAGGCAAATTCAATGAATTGTCACAATTCAGGGTCGCGAATTGATTAAATAATCTATTCTTCTTTTATATATAAAATTGTGGTGAATGTATCGGCCACTAGTGGCTGCTGCGAGGGTTACACGATCCCATGACATGCAACATACGTATACGATTTCACCAAAACAAATATTATTCTTACATGTGCACGCACACACGATGATGCATCGTGAGGTTAATAATTCAACATGAATCAGTGCATCATCTCTAAGAGACCGTTGTTTTAGTCACGTTTGAGGAGCTGAAGAACGTCTATGAAAGCAAATCTCAGCAATCTCTCCAATGGACTTGGCAGTCCCGCTGTGGTTAGAAATGGAATGTTTACGTCAGCAGTGGCAGGTAGTGTGCTCCTCAACACAGTGGTGCTCACTTCCGGCTTTACTCTGAAACATTTTTTCCAACACCAACTTCTCTCTCTCTCTCTGCCCCCATCATGTTAATCCGCTGTTCTTTTACGTCGATCAACTGCGGGATGAATGCCTCCCCATGCCGAGCGGTCCGTGTGCGTTATTTGAACACATTTCATCGCGCCGGTCAGTGCGGGTTGGTGAGAATGGAGGTGCGTATGAAGTGGGAGCGTAGAAGAACGCTACAACAATGAACTTTCCTGTACTGCCTTCTCCTACCACACCGCATTGCCCCTGCCCTCTTGTACACGGTGGTTACTCATCCATGCACTAGCCGGGCTCAAACCTGCTTAGCTTCTGAGTGTTTTGATGACCTGGTGCATTCCGAGAAAATTGGTCACACGCCCTCGAGGCGTTCTGTCACCAAGAACACGATTTTTTATGTTGAGCCCCACAAGTCATCACAGTCAGCCAATTTTTGCAGTCCTCTCTTTCTCTCCTTCTTTCCTCCCACTGCTCGACTTTGAAATAAACAAAAAACTAAACTCTGAACTATTTTTCATTTCACCAGGAAAGGTCCCACTGAGCTACACACAGGCAGATATTTTTGTCAGAAGCGAGCAACCTGGCCACACATTATAGCTCAGCGAAGTGTGCTTATGTTGTGTGTGGTGGACATTTATAGCAGCCAAATATTCCAAATGCATGTTTCAAAAATGCGGAGGGAAATCCGGACCACGGGGAGAAACTGCAAACACCAAATATAAACATAAAATACCCCTCGTCACTTTTATTAAGTTCTTATTACCTTGCTTATTGCAGGAAGTGTGTTGACGCTTCTCTTTTGCACTGTTTGTTGCTGGCTCATTGACATTTTGAGCACAAGGCAGGATTGTGACCACAGGCTTACCCCTGCCTTGAATGTCACACGTGCACGTACAACAAATCATGACTCTGGCTCAGATCAAGAACCGCGTTCCACTCCCATCAACCACAGCTCCCATCAGAGTGCTGTTTGTGCCTGGCCACCTCGCGTGTTGGGCCTCTACTCAGCAACTGTTTGCACGCAAAATTTACAGGCAGAAACCATCGCTTTTATGATTTTATTATTTTTAATGTTCAATTTATTATTTTTATTTGAAAATGTTATTTTATTATTTTTATTTTCTATCTTCCTGACTTTACCGCAAAGAACCAAGAATATTGTAATACATTTACACTGTCAACTTTAGCTGTACATTGTGAATACGAAGTGTATATGGTATATTTATGTTTTATATAACTTAACACAATCAGCCATAGATCGGCGGGGTCGTGGTTCAAGTGCGGGGTCAGAGGTCGGCAGGAAGCGCACGGCGGGGTCAGAGGTCAGCAGGAAGCGCGCGGCGGGGTCAGAGGTCAGCAGGAAGCACGTGGTGCTGGCGGCAACGCGGCCCAGTTCAGTTCCATGTATTTGGTATAACCCTGTGAGCCATTCAGCTCTTGAATCGGGTACGGCCCTTCCCTCTGCTGCTGCCCTCTGCTACTGCTGCTGCCCTCTGCTGCTGCTGCCCTCTGTTGCTGCTGCCCTCTGCTGCTGCTACTGCTGCTGCCCTCTGCTGCCCTCTGCTGCTGCCCTCTGTGCTGCTGCCCTCTGTTGCTACTGCCCTCTGCTGCTGCTGCCCTCTGTGCTGCTGCTGCCCTCTGCTACTGCTGCCCTCTGCTGCTGCTGCCCTCTGTACTGCTGCCCTCTGTTGCTACTGCTGCCCTCTGCTACTGCTGCCCTCTGCTACTGCTGCTGCCCTCTGTGCTGCTGCTGCCGCCGGTGCCCGCGGGCTGCATTGAGCTTCGCGTGCGAGCCGAAGGGCGACGCGAAGCGGCGCTTCTACGGAGAGGAACAGCAGCAGGAGGAGCACAGCGCCCTCGACTGGCAGGTGCGGTGGTGGCGGCCTGGGGTCGTGTTAGTGCTGGCTATGGTGGTGGTTGTGGTAGTGGTAGTTGTGGTTGTGGTGGCTATGGTGGTGGTTGTGGTGGTGGCTGTGGTGGTGGTAGTGGTGGCTATGGTGGTGGTTGTCGTAGTGGTGGTTGTAGTGGTTGTGGTGGTGGTGGTGGCTATGGTGGTGGTTGTGGTGGCTATGGTGGTGGTTGTGGTGGTGGTGGTTGTGGCTCTGGTTGTGGTGGTGGTGGTTGTGGTGGCTATGGTGGTGGTTGTGGTGGCTGTGGTGGTGGCTGTGGTGGTGGTGGTTGTGGTGGCTGTGGTGGTGGCTGTGGTGGTTGTGGTGGTGGCTGTGGTGGCTGTGGTGGTGGTGGTTGTGGTGGCTGTGGTGGTGGCTATGGTGGTGGTGGTGGCTGTGGTGGTGGCTGTGGTGGTGGTGGCTGTGGTGGCTGTGGTGGTGGCTGTGGTGGCTGTAGTGGTGGTGGTTGTGGTGGTGGCTGTGGTGGTGGTGGTTGTAGTGGCTGTGGTGGCTCTGGTTGTGGTGGTGGTGGCTGTGGTGGTGGTGGTTGCGGCTCTGGTTGTGGTGGTGGCTGTGTAATTGGTTGACAATATTTTGTATTTCTCTCAATTTAAATAGATTTTATAATTAGTATTGGCCAGTATTAAGACTAAAATAACACCAAAGAAATATGTTGATGTTTGCTTAAAACGAATTATTATTGGCCACGACTATTTAGATCATCTGTTGAAATTGAGAGAAATAAAAAACAATTTCACCGTTCTGACAGCTGCAGGATCAGTGCTGCTGGGAGCGTATTGTTTAGCAATACATTTAACGCATGCTTATATCCAGGTTATCGTATGGTTACTCTTTGGTTCTTTCGGTAAAGTCACGTATGTAAAAATAAAATAAAACAAAAATAAAAACTAAATTAAATCACGACGTTTCGGGCGCAACACAAGCGTCAAATATTGCATTCACTTGCAGAGAGTTGTACCTGTATATATCCGCCCTGAGGCCAATACAGTCTTTTGATTTTGGAGAGCTTTTGTTTTTCTGTGAGGTTTACCTGAAATGGAATTGTGTAAAGTGTTGTGCATTTTTAACGCGAAGCTCTCTGTGTGTGTTTTTACGTAAATGTAATCACAGGCCGAGCGATATCAGACTTTTCGTCCTGAGACGGCGGTCTAGAGATTTGATCCAGACGTCTTGTCTCCTTGCACGCCTCGAAAGATGATGAAGCTACGCCTCCCGGTCCTGTTCCTCTCGCTGCTGCTGCTCAGCGTCTCATTGCTGCTGAGCATCTGGTACATGTACAGCTGGACGGGCTTCCTCGTTCGCGACCTCGATGCACTCGGCAACTCGTCCGTCTTTAGGCCAAAGCCGGGGTCTGCTTCCGATAAGATCAACCACGTGACACTGTGCGGGCAACGGGGAGCGCTGCAGAACACGTCGATGATGCGCGTGCGCGACACCAAGATATTCTTGGTGTCGGCGTACCACGACCAGCGCGAGGCCGGTCAGAGCACACGCATCATCGGCATCGCCAACCGGTATGAGCCGGACGTGCTCTCCTGCCACTTCTGCTGCCGAGGGCACTCGGAGATCCTGACGGTCACCGCCAGCGCCTACGTCCACTCGGATCACTTTGACTTCCCGTACGGCACGGCCGACTTCCTGTGCACGGAGCCGCTGGACTGCGAGCCGGGACACGTGTCCGTCCAGCGCATGCGCACAATACCGGACGAGGAAGAGGCCGAGTGGGTCTTCATGCCCGTGCGAAATCGGCTCTACATGCCCCCCACCATCACACAGGAATTCAGCGTCTGCATCTCCACGCTCTTCGGGAACTACGGCAACGTCCTGCAGTTCGTGCAGGCGATCGAAATGTACCGCATCTTGGGTGCGGGCCGCGTGACGGTGTACAACACAAGCTGCAGCTCTGAGCTGAACAAAGTGCTCCTCTACTACATCAAGACCGGCCTCGTCGAGGTCGTTCAGTGGCCCATCACGGACTACGTGCGGGTGTCCAGAGGGTGGCACTACCCCGAGCACCCAGGCGAGCTGCACTACTATGGCCAGATAGCGGCGCTGAACGACTGCGTGTATCGGCACATGTACAGCACGCGCTACCTGGTCCTCACGGACATCGACGAAGTGATCATCCCTTTGAAGCACACAAACTGGAAGGACCTCATGCGGTACTTGAACGACAAGTACGGCGCCGACATTTACACATTCGAAAACAACGTGTTTCCCTACACGGTATCGGAAGAGTTTGGGTCGAAGTTCCAGGCGTGGAACGCCATCCCGGGCGTCAACATCATGCGCCACATTAGACGGGAGCCAAACCTGCCGGAGGTCTTCAACCCGACCAAGATGATCCTGAACCCACGCGCGGTGCTGCAGACGTCGGTGCACAGTACGCTCAACGCGCTGGGCATCTCGCAGACGGTGCCCGGAGACATCGCGATCATGCACCACTACCGATCGCCCGAGCAGCCCGACCTGGCGCTCGACTCGCTGGTCGTGGACCTCACGCTGTGGAGATACAATGCCACTCTGATCAGAAATGTCAACAAAGTCCTCAACAGGGTCTTCTGGAATGAGTAGGCACAACGGGCGGCGGTGGCGGCGGCGGCGTTGATTGTCGTCTTGCGTTTTTTGCGGTCTTGCAATTTAAGTTAAACACCGGTGTTTGTGAGTTTTCCGTTTGCAAATGTGGTCAATGTATGGGACATATTTATTTGCTAATCTTATGATTGCGTTTACAGTTAAAATTTGTTATCTTCATTTTTTTCTGCATTTTAATCCAACAGGGCACAATAGGGGTTGTATTGGTATGTCTTATGGAAGCTAGGAAAGTTAACATTGGTTTATTTTAAACCAATCCTAATTATTTCTATTGCTTTTGGGAGTACCACTCGAAATGTTTTCAGGTTAAAACATTTAAAATGTGGCACAAATTGATTTAAATAAATGTTCAGTGTGCATGTTCTACCAGTCTCTAATGAGCTTATTGTTTTCATGACTCGTGTCCACGGAGGATAGTCAAATCCCAGAGGATGGTGGCAGGATTTTAAAAAGTAAATCCTGTGGTGATAAAAAAAATGTACATACGATATTAAACTTTTAATTTGAGTGATAATTTGAATGACAGGTGTGTTTTGGGCCAAATGAGCTAGTAAAGACTCACATTAAACATTATAATAGATTCAGTAGGAATATATTTATATATCCAAATGTATATAGTTGTGTATTTGAATATGTAACAACACCAGCTGTTGATACATACAACTCATTTTAAATTATAAAGCCATGTTAATGTATTCCTAAACAATACATGGAGTTTACATTGCTGAATTGTTGCATTAGATAGTTTCACGATGGATTATTCAGCAGAAATCATCATTATCACGTATTATCAATCTTGCAAACCAGTTTTAAACATATACAGCAAAATGCTATTACTATTCTGTATCTACATATATAATATCACAGATCTGTCCTGTCATTCTGTGACTGTGATTAACGCCCCCGGATTGGTTTAAGTGCGTCACGTGACCCCGAGCAAGCAGCCAACCAGAGGTGCGCCCCCCCAAACATGTACGCCCCCGGATTGGTTTAAGTGTGTCACGTGACCGCGAGCAACCATCCAAGCAGAGATGAGCCCCTCCCAAACATGTACGCCCCCCGATGCTGCCCTGAGGCAGAGCCGTGCTCGGGCCGCTACTGCCCTGAGGGAGATGGGTGAAGAGACAGGTGACAGGAGAAGGGTGAGTGAGAGTGAGGAGAAGGGTGAGAGTGAGTGAGGAGAAAGGTGATTGAGAATGGTGAGAGTGAGAAGGGTGAGTGAGAGTGAGGAGAAGGGTGAGTGAGAGTGAGAAGGGTGACAGTGAGAATGGTGAGAGTGAGGAGAAGGGTGAGTGACAGGAGAAGAGTGACAGGAGAAGGGTGAGTGAGCGTGAGGAGAAGGGTGAGTGACAGGAGGATGGTGAGGAGAAGAGTGAGTGAGAGTGGAGAATATATGTAATTTGTACGTGTTTATCTTAGGGATGATCCTTTGGTAGAATACTTCAATACAAAACTTCCATAAGTCGTTAACAAGTTTATATGCTTAACCCAGATATCATGGCACTTATGTATTTGTAATGAGAGTGCGCCACCTACAGGACGACCGGGGGGGTTATTGCAGACACGTGCTATGTTGTCTCACATCCAATCAGTAAGGGGGATCCCATCTGGGTGAAAGGTAAATGGGTAGAGCTAGCGGGAAGCCTCGAGAGCCCTCTAAAATGTTCCGAGAGGGGCGTGGCTAGAGGCGGAGCTTAGCACCGCCGAGAGGGATATAAGCAGAAGCAGCAGAGGACTCTGGGTCGTCGGTGTGAAGAGCCTGGGTCCGAACGTCGTCACCACCTGCGCTACCACCCATCGGCCACGTGGCAGGCTCCACCAGCTGAGCCTCCCCTCTCTCCGACACGCCGTCAGCCAGCGGCGAGGTGGAGAAAGAGTGAGTGCCACGGCGGCGGGAGGCAAAGCGTGCGCCGCCGTCCCGGGAGCAAGAGAGAAGCCAGCCGCGCAGGGAGACACGTGCTGTACTGCAACTTGAGAATAAATACAACTGAAGTTTAACCCATGTCGGAGACGCTGATTACATATTGATAAGTGGATGTTAATAAAACATGCAACTAGTCGTAGTCAAAACCTTCTGTATTGTCATGTAACAATGTATCCGTTCACAAAAGTTAACATTTAAAATCGTGACGTTTAACAATATTCACATGCAGCGGTTGGCAATTTTACGTTTCAACTTTCCAGGCACTCGGGTTTGTTAATTCAGAGAGTGAAACAGCAAGGGACATTCTCGTCTCTTTGTCCTCTGTTTGCCTTTGGGTGCAGTGAGTTTATGGTGTTTTGCCATGGGTCCTCCCTTGCTCTCTCAGAAATTCCCTGAGTCACTTCTTGCCCATGGAAGAGTTATTCCTTTATGGCCTTTCATTAACGTTTCACCTTTTGCTACATGAGTTAGGTTTATTCCTGAGAAGCGAAATATTCGACGGCTTTAAGGCCTTCCTCAGCTCTGGTTATTCTCATCATGCCCATCTGATCAATGTCTCTTGTATTATGTTTACCCGTTTCTCATTATAGTGCTGTTTTGGCTTCGTCATCTGGTTTTCCCAAGCTTCAGCATGCAGGGAACGCATATTTGTCTCCAAGGAGCCATGATATAAAAATAGACAATATTACACTAACATTTTTTTGGAAGAGGCATATATACAACAGGTGTGGGAGCATGGCGCTGAGGTTTAGGAAACTGTAAGTCCCAGGCTTCTATGGTCTGGCCTTCCCATAAACAAAACACGAGGAATGGTAAGGGTGGTTGCTTACGCCTCCACCGACTATTAACACCAGTGGAGGGATGGAGGCAAGGCCGGTGAGTCAGATGCCTTCTATGACCTGTCACAAGTACTAGCTAAAGTCGCCCCTTGGGATGGAGTCATCCTGTCGGGTGACTTTAATGCCTGAGTGGGTCATGACACTGGCATCTGGGCCAAAGTGATTGGAAGGCATCGGCCAGAACAGCTCAATAACAACGGTAGGAGGCTGCTAGACTTCTATGCGGCACTCTGGGCTTACCAACACGCTGTTCCGGCATCGGCGCATCCACACAGCATCATGGATGCACACTGGGTCCAAGCAGGGACATCTGCTGGACTATATAGTAACAGAACACCGATTGCAAGCCCATGTCCTTGACACCAGGACCTACCGTTGAGGTGATCTGCCCGTTGACCATATGCTTGACATCTGTAAGATTTTCCACTCCGGTGGTGGGTGTCCATCTAGGACACCATTCAAAGCCACATTGGCCTGGTCTCAGCTAGCTGATGAACGTTGCAAGTTAGAATGTCATCATCTCTTGCAGGAGAATACAAGTTAGGAAGCATTAAAGTCAGAACACAGATCAGAACATTTAATAAAATGACTGCGTGTTGTCTTGGTGTGGTCTGGGACTGTTTTGTTGGTGTTTTACTGCCTTGCCCTAGCTTGCGTTCGGTATTGATACATCGGCAGGC
Source organism: Petromyzon marinus (assembly GCF_048934315.1). Taxonomy (NCBI): domain Eukaryota; kingdom Metazoa; phylum Chordata; class Hyperoartia; order Petromyzontiformes; family Petromyzontidae; genus Petromyzon; species Petromyzon marinus. The sequence goes on from NW_027422771.1 coordinate 170,493, forward strand.
ATGTATGTACTCATTTAATTTGTACTTAGATACTATATTTATAGTCGTACATTTTTAGTGACTTGCATTACTTTTTTCTATTTTGTACTCCTAACAAAATTGTATTGCTTGTTGTAACTTGATCCGCCCCTGCTGGACATTTGTGAAAAAGACCAGAAACCTTCACATTACAGGCATCGCAGAGTCCAATTCCAGTTGCCTCCAGACACTCAGACCGCCACACGCAAGCCCGCACTTTGTTGAAGGAACTGGTTCCCAGAGAGTTGGCTGCAACAATCCAACGCAACCAATTTAACGGGGTTCAGGAGTTACATGAGGTGCATCCGAAGTCAACGCTACATATTGACAGAAATAATTGAATCACGCTCTACTGGGGGGCAGAGTGGTGCACCAGAATGTGTCTGGGATCGATTCCAGACTCGTGTGCTTTTTTGGGTGGGGTTGGCATGTACTCCCCTTGTTCTGCATGAGGGTGAGTGAGCGTGTGAGTGAGTGGAGTTGGAATGTACTCCCCTTGTTCTGCATGAGGGTGAGTGAGCATGTGAGTGAGTGGAGTAGGAATGTACTCCCCTTGTTCTGCATGAGGGTGAGTGAGCATGTGAGTGGAGTTAGAATGTACTCCCCTTGTTCTGCATGAGGGTGAGTGAGCATGTGAGTGAGTGGAGTAGGAATGTACTCCCCTTGTTCTGCATCAGGGTGAGTGAGCATGTGAGTGGAGTTGGAATGTACTCCCCTTGTTCTGCATGAGGGTGAGTGAGCGTGTGAGTGAGTGGAGTTGGAATGTACTCCCCTTGTTCTGCATGAGGGTGAGTGAGCATGTGAGTGAGTGGAGTAGGAATGTACTCCCCTTGTTCTGCATGAGGGTGAGTGAGCGTGTGAGTGAGTGGAGTTGGAATGTACTCCCCTTGTTCTGCATGAGGGTGAGTGAGCGTGTGAGTGAGTGGAGTTGGAATGTACTCCCCTTGTTCTGCATGAGGGTGAGTGAGCATGTGAGTGGAGTTGGAATGTACTCCCCTTGTTCTGCATGAGGGTGAGTGAGCGTGTGAGTGAGTGGAGTTGGAATGTACTCCCCTTGTTCTGCATGAGGGTGAGTGAGCGTGTGAGTGAGTGGAGTTGGAATGTACTCCCCTTGTTCTGCATGAGGGTGAGTGAGCGTGTGAGTGAGTGGAGTTGGAATGTACTCCCCTTGTTCTGCATGAGGGTGAGTGAGCGTGTGAGTGGAGTTGGAATGTACTCCCCTTGTTCTGCATGAGGGTGAGTGAGCATGTGAGTGAGTGGATTTGGAATGTACCGTGGCGAGGCCCTAATCCGCTGTGTACCAATGCTAATGATAACGAAAAAGGGATGGCTGCGGCAGGACTCTGGGTGCACGCCTCGCCGCTAAGGCTGTTTTTACTATGCACACGCTGTGTAAGTGCGCGCGAGTGCCAGCAAGTGGGCCCCACGCCGAAACCCTGCAGCCCCGCACACACCCTCTCATGCACACCGTCTCCCCACAAAAATCACAGACTCCACGCCGAGGCTCTACCCACACACACAGAAATGAACTAAAGTTTATTAACGGCACAAAAACCCGCTACCTGGAGGGGGAATATTTCGTGAGGAGAGCCTAGCCTAACTCTGCCTATGACCCCAGTTACACAAACGTCCTACCATGTACCTCGTAGCTGTTCTCACGGCATCGCACGGACGCTATGAGGGTCAGAGGGAGACGGACAAGCGAAACCCTTGCCTATCGCTGCCTCATAGCAGCACTCGCTGGCATCACATGGACGCTGCGAGCGGCTCGAGGAGGCAGGACCGCAGGCAGTGGGTCTGGATTGCCCGGAGGTTGAAGACAACTGCCCCAATCGTCCCGGGGCTCCCACCTTCATTCTCTAAACTTAAAAGGCCCAGGGTGGAATTGTACCGCGCAGCCAATCGCGCGCTTAACCTGCGCCGTCTAAATGGAGGGCCACGGGGTCTGCTGCCGCTCACCTATTGTCCTCCCGTGCTCATTAATTCTAACCCACTGGTCTGCTCTTCTGGCCAATTACTCCACACTCCGCCTATCCCAAGGTCGTGAGTAACTCATCGCGGTTGGTCCAGTGAACCTTTCCCTTCTGCGCCCATAAAATCTTCAGCCAATTTAGGGGCACCGCAGTGTAACCTGTCCTGTGGGGGGTCGGCCAATCTCCTGGCACCGGGAAAACTCTGTGCGGCAAGGCGTTTTCAGATTCATATATTCTTGTAACACACCAGAGAACACACACGGGAGAGAAACCCTTCAGGTGCACTCTGTGCGGGAAGGCATTTACAGTTTCACCAAAGCTTAAAGTACACCAAAGGACGCACACGGGAGAGAAACCCTTCAAGTGCAGTGTGTGCGTGAAGGCATTTGCACAGTCATCCGATCTTGTAAAACACCACAGAACACACACAGGAGAGAAACCCTTCAAGTGTGCTCTGTGCGGGAAGCCGTTTGCAGATTCATCAAATCTTCGAAGACACCAGAGAACACAAAAGAATCACAAGGAGCAAAGTCGGAGTCTGAAATCAGCTTGTGAAAGTCAAAGTGCCGCAATGAGCCCATCCCTCATGAAACACGAACCGGAAGAAAATCCCAGCTTGGACACTTTTAAAGGTATAAAGGTGAAATATGAAGAGGTGATGGTGAAATGTGAAGATGAAGATTCATTTCCAGAATGGGACCTTCACATTGATGAAGGCAACGTGAAGCAGGAGGAGAATTCTGACTGAGGCAGAGCGAGGCAACTCCCAGCAGTTTGTGGAAGTGGAGGTGTGGGTGGACTTGCTTCTAGACAATACAAAGTCAAGTGGAGACCTGGTAGATGTGTAAGCTTGAGACGATGTCGCTACAATAGATGCACCTTTGTCACAGGCCTTTAATGACAGGAACGTGAAGTTGAACACTTTGTGGGCCCGTGGGTTGGGTAGATCTCTAACCAGGAACAAGAGCCAATAAGCTCCCAAGCATTCACTATGTTATCATAATAATTGATTTTACATGGTGCTTGGTTAATCCCCTCAGCAACTCGGAGATTTGTGTCGTACCTCGCCTGAAACACTCGAAGAGCATCCCCAAGTAGCAGCTGCCCCTATGTGGCACAAGGTGGTGGCCCTGCACCAGCCTGCATGTGGACAAGAGCCTGTCAGTAGGGGGCGATGATTGATGCGTCATCTCAGTTGTGTAGTTTGTAGGCAATCTTGATTCGAAGCTTTCGTGACTGCAGGAATCCACACTCTTGAGTTATTTCGGTAAAGTCACCACGTGGGTAGAAACATAACAGATCACGGCGTTTAGATCACAACACAAGCAATCGTCATCAGGTGGGACAACCACAGCAAGAGAAACTGCTGAAGTAGTAGGCGCCTACTCCAGCAGTTTCTTCTTATTGCTGCTGTGCTTGTCCCACCTGATGACGATTGCTTGTGTTGCCATCGAAGTGCCGTGATCTATTATTTGTAGCGTAATGTTTAGAATTTGATACATTTTGACCCAGACGCCAGCATGCAACGGCCAAATACGCACCGTCTGTTAAGCAGACGGTGCGTATTTGTAAAATAACTTCTTGTTAATACGATGTAACGTGATGCAGTCAATTTCGCTGCAGTAATTCAATGTTGTTAATATGCCTGTCAATGATTTAGAATGAATACTTGTCTGATTGTGCGCGTGCATGTATCATTTTGTCTGAGGGTCACACATTGAATAAGTGATGTTAGGACAAAGTGTGTGTGTGTTTCGGAAGTAACCTGTACAGAGAACTCGGGTGAGACCCGTTGTTCTTGTGATACAGGTCAAAGGGTACTTTTGTGGTTCACGAAGCTTCTGCCTCTGGAGCAACTCATTGTCTTTGAAATAGGGAGCACGCTTGGATCATTCATCAGTTACAAGGCATACCACTTGAAAGTTAAACGTATAGGAGGAGATACATTCTCTACAACACGAATTGTAGTTTTGTCTTACGTGTTGACGTAGATTTTGTCTAAGACTATGAATGCTCCTTGCTGATTGACGTCTGGATGTTCGTTACCTATCGCTTGAAGCAAACCCCACTGCTGTTGTTGAGACGCTGTGCACCAATAAGGGTCCAACACATTGACGGCCTTCAGGCCAGGAAAGTCACAACATTTGCACACGAAGGACGCATTCACGCAAGTACCACATGCTCCGTTTTGAAGTTTTAAAATGAAACATCTTTGAATTGTGTTGTGTTTTGAATTAGATGATTTTATTTCTTCATTAAAAGCTTGTATCAATTTACATCTGGAAGACTTCATTGAAAGGGACATTTCGTGTGAATTTTCTCTCGTCATTAAGTAGATGGCCTTGCCGGGGGTTCGGTTCAATGTGGACACAAACAGTGTACACACACACAGTGTATACACACACAGTTTATACACAGTGTACACACTGTATACACACAGTGTATACACACACACAGTGTACACACACACAGTATATTCACAGTGTACATACACAAACAGTGTACACACAGTGTACACACAAACAGTGTACACACACACTGTGCACATACAGTATACACACAGTATACACAAACTGTGCACACACAATGTACACAGTGTACACACACACAGTGTACACACACAGTGTATACACATAGTTTACACACACACACTGTACACACAGTGTACACACACAGTGTATACACACACAGTGTATACACACACAGTGTACACACACAGTGTATGCACATAGTGTACACATACACACAGTGTACACACACAGTGTACACACACTGACACACACACAGTGACAGACGCACAGTGACACAGTGACACAACAACAATCGCCATTCGCAACTAAGTGGTGGTGACGTCACCACGACGCTTGTGCCAGGCACAGTGACACACACACAGTGACACAGTGACACACACACAGTGACACACACAGCGACACACAGAGCGACACACAGTGTACACACAATGTACACACACAGTGTACACACACACAGTGTACACACAGTGTACACACACACAGTGTACACACACAGTGTACACACACAATGTACACACACAGTGTATACACAGTGTACACACACAGTGGACACACAGTTTATACACACAGTGTACACACACACAGTGTACACACACAGTGTATACACATAGTGTACACACACACAGTGTACACACAGTGTACACACACAGTGTATACACATAGTGTACACACATACACAGTGTACACACACACAGTGTATACACAGTGTACACACACAGGGTATACACAATGTACACATACAGTGTACACACAGTGTACATACAGTGTATACACACAGTGTACACACACAGGGTACACACACAGTGTATATATATACACACACACAGTGTACACACACGCAGTGTCACAGAGTTTATACACAGTGTACACACAGTGTACACACAGTGTACACATACACTGTACACACACAGTGTATACACACACAGTGTACACACACACAGTGTATACACACACAGTGTACACACACAGTGTATACACAGTGTACACACACACAGTGTACACACACAGTGTACACACACACAGGGTATACACAGTGTATACACACACAGTGTACACACACAGGGTACACACAGTGTACACACACAGTGACACACACACAGTGACACACACAGTGACACACAGTGACACACACAGCGACACAGTGACACAGTGTATACACATAGTGTACACACACAGTGTACACACACACAGTGTACACACACACAGTGTATACACAATAATGTCCACGTTGTTGCTGAGCTCACACACCCAAGGGAGGGAGCAATGGAAAATGAATCTAAATCAAATTAAACTCCAACTCTGTGACGTCACCACTCTGCATTACTTCATCGGTGTGAAACGCCAGGGGGAGGTGTACCTCGCTAGTGACGTCATGTCACCACGGTATTCACCCCTCCCCCGTCCACCGCGCTCTTGAGCGTGACGTCACCTCCGCTTGGGTCACTGCCTATATCGTTCCAGTGGCAATCCTTATTTGGGCAAAGCTACGCC